>NC_056739.1:375311888-375561888 GCF_019279795.1 Protopterus annectens | reverse complement strand
TCCACTGATTTATGCTTTCCCTCCCATACTCCATCCCCAGAATAATTCAAAAAGTCAGGAAGGATAGGTCTAGGTTGATTCTAATAGCTCCCTACTGGCCCCTGCAGCACTAGTTCTCACATCTAAACATGGCCAGACAGAAATAGGTCTAGGGTGATTCTAATAGCTCCCTACTGGCCCCTGCAGCACTAGTTCTCACATCTAAACATGGCCAGACAGAAACCACTAGCACTAAAACAGCAGGTGGACTTTCTGAATCAGTGCAAACAATCCATCATACACCCTAATCCAAATATGTTAAATTTGTCAGTATAGTAACCTACTCCATATCTCCTCCAGACATGTTTTCTGAGGACAATGTATACATTTTGAAGGAGGCCAGAAAATCTACTTATTAAAGTGCAAATGTTTTTCTCAGTGATACCAGATCAGAGGGCAACAACCTCACCAAGCTAAAGTATTAATGGATATCCTGACTGAAATCACTGTTGCAGTTCCTGACATAAAGGTTTTCACAGCTGACATTTTGCCAAGGTACCAAAGCTTTATCTTCTGGAGGTTGTAAGTACAATGCATGATTTGAGCTCGTAAGTGTAGGGGTGTATAGATGAATGTATGAGTGTGGCTCCTCAGACCATCTTGCAACTAGCCCAAATGCTGGTCATGCATCCGTTTTGACTGATCACCATTTGGTCATTGGCACCTTTGCTTTGCTTGATTGTTTATTCACATAATTGCCCCATTGAGGCACCTTCCTTTTTGCTCACATTAATTTTGTTTAAAGTTTTTAGATGTCAACTAGGAGGGGTAAGTGAGAGTGTGGTAGGCAGATTCCATACAAGGACTTGCATACCAAACGTCTCTTCTGCCCGGCCAGGAATACCATCACAAGTCTTGCTTCAACTGTCAATCATTTGTCCCCAAAACCCTTAGGTCGAGGCTTTCCTATCTAAACACCTTCATAGAGACTCTGTGTCTTAAACATTTGGCTGAGTCCAAGGTGGCAGAGCCTACATCACTGGACATCCATCATCCACCTAAGACGCTAAACAGGCCAAGACGTAATCCACAGTCTAACGTTTCAGACACTTACATAACCAGTGAGGTTGCAGAACCTGTGCTATGCTAGATTACCTCTCAGTAGCCCAGTACAAGTCCCTGTCAGAGGCCAATATGGCATTGTAGGCCGCAGATATGTCTGATGAAATGCAACTCATTTCCGACGGATCTCCTGTTATCCTGCAAATTTTAGTTGTGGAAGAAATTCCAGGCTCTTCAATAGAGATTAGACAGGAGTCCAAGCCTCTGCTTCTTATCCAAATGAACATCATGCCCAAGAAGAAGAAAAAAAAAAAGACTAGGCATGTGGCCTGTCCTTCAGCAGGTAGAGAAAAGGAGTGGGTAGATTTTTCTCAAGGTTTGTTCAAAGCTATTATGTCTTTGAAACCTCCCTCCTTTGGGTCTCCACAACCACAGACTACTCCTCAAAAACCTGCCTTGGTATCTTCTGAAGAAGAAAAAGAACAAGATTTATGATTCTGACCATTCTTTAGATTATTCTTCTCAACTACATTCTCCTGGACAAATCTCTTTGGATGAAGAATACTCTGTCTCCAGATTCCCTTATTAAGGATGCTTTCTTTGCGGGCACTCTGAAGAATGTGATGAAACATTTTAAATGACACTCCACTCAGAGCTCAGATGTTCAGAAAAGGTCATTACAGCCTCTTGGAAATGGGTACTCTTGCCCCCTGCCTCCAGTCCTTCCTGTCCATGAAGCTTTCCAGGACGCCTTTTATTCTACTTCTTCAACAAGTCACTGTCAAGGTGCCTGTTGACCTAACATTCTTGTACAAGAATCATGTGGCAGATCGTCCTGCATTACCTCTCTTTTCAAATAAACCCTGTAAGCCTCTTCCCAGTGTTAATTCTCTACCTACAAAGATAGTTGGGCTATGGATAGATGGGGGAAGGAGGTTTACGCCTTTTCTACCTTTGCTTGTAGGGCAATTAACGACCAGACTCAAATGACAAAGTACTTGATCTCTGTCCTGCACTCCTTGAATGAAGTTTTGCTAGACCCTCCTATGGCAGAGGCAAGGCAAAAAATGCAGAATATACTTTCCCAGGCCACTCAGATAGCCAGACACACCATTAAGTAAAGTTATGATGCTGCAGATGCTTCTAAGGCAGCTGCCCCTGGATCTGTTATTCACAGATAAGCATTTCTTCACAGTCTGCTTTTCCCTGAGGATTTCAAATAAAAAATCTGCGACTTTCCCTTAGACACAGAGTTAGTGTTTTGTCCTCAGACTGTTCTAAAATTTCCAAGATCAAGTTAAGACTATGAAAGACTGCAGGCAGATTTTACTCGTGTCCATTCTTAGATGCCATATGAACTACCCATCTACGTCTAACCCTTTCCTTAGAAGGGATCCTACGACAATTCAGAAACTCAAAATAAACCCTAGGAAACCAACTCTGATAAACCTCATAGGAAACCTCCAGCTTGGTAGGCCTCCGTTTGGAGGCAAAAATATGTGACTACCTTTTCAGCAACTCTTTCCATGTCCTTAGCCCCATTACTTCTAAAAGACCGTCACTCTCCATGACCAAGTGGGCAACTATTACACAGACAAATGGGTCCTGTCCATTATCAAGGATGGTTATGCCATGTCCTGGGAAAATACCTCCTCTCTGAAAGGCATGCCACATCCTCTTCACAGTCAATTCTCCATTTTCACCTTTATTATTTATGACCTCTTGAATCAGGGCACCACTGAGCAAGTCCCAAAGGACTTCATAGTAAAAGGATTTTACTCCAGGATTTTTCTAGTGCCAAGCTAAGATGGGCAGTGGAAACCCATCCTAGACATGTCTCTCCTAAATGTTTTCTTGAAGGTACCACCTTCAAAACTGCTCTGTCCCCCAACTCTTCTGCCTTTCATTCTTCCCCAGGATTTCTTAGTGTTCCTATGTATGAAAGATGCCTACTTACACATAGCCATCCACCCTTCTTGCAGAAAATTCCTCAGATTTTTCTCTTCATCCTTGCATTTTCAACTTACTGCTCTGCCTTTTGGTCTATCCACAGCACCAAGGATGTTCACAACATGTCTAGCTCCAGTAGTAACTTTCTGTCGCACTCAGGGAATTAATATTTTCCTCTATCTGGATGACTTCTTGATCCAAGCTCTCTCTCCAGAGATTATTTGTCAGCATCTACACTTCACCTTCCAACTCCCAACAGGTCTGGGTTTCGCTATAAACTACAAAATAGCCCACATGTCCCTTACACAGGGCCTGTTTTTCCTGAGTTGCAGATTGGGCACAAAAAATGTAGGCCTTCCTTCCCCAGGAGAAATTTCATTCTGTACATTTTTCCAAAATCTCTCCTCTGCGACATTTTGCACAGCAAGGCAGATGCTAAGAACTTTGAGGTTTATGGCAGTCATCATTTCTATGAACCCCATGGCCAAGCTTCACATGAGGAAAATCCAGTGGTACCTGAAATCTGTGTGGGTCCAGCACTTTCACTCATTGGACACCATGATTTCCCTCCTGACATCACAAAAAAGAGCTGCTTTTGGTGGAAGGAACAGGTCAACCTCAACCCAGGACTTCAGCTCACACCATTTCCTCTTCTTCAACAGGTTCACACAGACACCTTGGAGAAGATGTGGTGGACATAGACAACCTCATTTCCTAAAGGAACATATCAATTTGAAGGAAATGAGGGCTCTTCTACAAGCTCTTCAGACCTTCACCCACCTTTGAAAACCTGGACCACTCATAGTGTACACAGATTACACCACAGCCATGTTGTATATAAACAATGAGGCACCATGTTTTACCATCTGTGCAGGTTAGCACAGGATTTATGTAATTTGCCCATCCAGATGGACATCACAATCACAGTCACAGTCACACACATTCCTTCTCAAGGCAATATGCTTGGTGGACTCCCTAAGCTGCTCCCTGGAGGGAGACCCACAAGCATACCCCTCAACCATACTGAATTCCTTGGTATTTTCTGTTTTGGGGGGCAAAATAATTAGGTGCCATGAATTCTCAAGTGGCACCTTCAAATACCAGTTTTGTTTTCTTGCTTTATTTACATTTTTAGTGAAAGCTGAGGTCATCATGCATTGCTGGTATATCCTGCAACCTGGAGGGACTTGTGTGATGACATTATTCTTATGAGACAGTGTGGCAGTGCTTGACTGCTAATACAAGGAATGTGACTTTGATATTTTATAAAACTGATTGCCTCATATTGGGTTGGCGGGGGGGGGTGGTTATACAGTTAGTATATTCTTAAACACATAAAAGTGTAATCTGGTAATCTTTATTTTATGCAAACATAGCTCAGCTGCCAGCTCATTTTCTTTGGAGCAAGTTATGACTCATTAAATGTTGATATTTACTGTGTGTACCAAGCAAGTAATGCCCGGCCCCACTAGTCCTACTGACTTTGGAACAATCACAAGATATCTAATTCCACAACAGCTATCTGTCTTGGTTTACCACACATGCAACTGATTTGTCTCCCAGGCCCTAGTCGTATCAATCTCTCTTTCTCTTATTAAAGTTAGACGCTAATCACTGTCAGTCACCTGTCAACAAGGCCTGCCTGGCTTACTAAAATAAACACTTCTGAAATCTATACATCTGATGCTTATGAAATGCATTCAGCAGTCTGCCCCAGCCCCCAGCGCAGTAAGAATTACATCAAACTGTACTTATTGTAGCTTGGGAAACACCCTGAACCAACTACTGCACCTAATTCAAAATGTCTGCTTTTACAGTGGCTTGTTTCAGTGCGATTCGAATCATGCCATGTCACCCTGCACAGTCTACTGTCTCCTAGTCCTAACATAAGTAGGTTCTACCAACACATCTGCTAAGCTAACAGGAAAGTCAGCACAAAAACATGTCTGCAGCAACAGTACCACACCAGGTAGGCAGGTGAATGCCACTACCAGCCCTTACGCTACCTTTCCTGCTGCAAGGAAGGCTCACTTTACTGATGGGACCCAATATCTACAGGGCATGATCTGGAGCTTTTATCTAAAAGGAACTGGTAAGCATCTGGGCCTGTCATCTAAACTTTCCAGTTGTCGAGCTTAAATCATTTAATTAATTTTCTCAGTTGCAGTGATAGTGCCAAGGGGCGTGCACAGCTTATTTGGAAGTGGATGTTGTAGGTGGTTGATTTCATGGCATTCTAAGATGGTGTAGGGGCAGTTCACGGTATTTGGAAGATGTCTTGATGTTGATGTTATTTAATGTTTATGTGAAAACCTGATTCTTTTATTGTTTCTTATCTAAGTAGAAGCTGCTTAGTTTAATAATGTAGTCCTTCCCTGCTTTATGCATGCAGGCAGTTTGGGTGAAACTGAGTACTTAAGGTTGTTGAGTCTTTCGGCTTTTCCTAGTTAGGGGTCGCCACAGCAAAACTCCGGTCTGCTAATGATTGGCAGTAGATTTTACGTGCCGAGTTGCCAGCCCTGATACACAACCTTCAACGAAGGTATGCCCATTCACGCATGTCTCCACAGTAGACGCTCTAGCTAAGAATTGAACAGGACAACGTCTTACTGTGAGGCGACCATGCTACCGCAGCTTAAGGTCATGAAGGATAATTGATGATTTGTTAAAAGCTTTACCCTGAGCATTCATTCAGAGGAAATGAGGTTGGTATTTCTCTATAGTGCCAACAATTGTCATAAAAGTGGCCAGCAGTTTTTCTTAGGCAGTTTTTTTTTTTAAGTGCTGCTGCTTCTCTGTGGGAAGTAAGATTTGGGCTGAACATAACTCAACCTTTTAGTGAAGGAAATCTGGACAAAACCTAAAATAGGGATAAAAGATGAAAAATAAGGACAGATAAGACCGCTCTTATAAACTTAAAAAGTTACTAAAATAACAGGATTTGTGTTAGCAGGAATTTTCTTCAGGATATGAAGTCTAAATGGATGTCATTATTTAGTGACTTCAATCCTCAGTGATTTACCAGAAAAAAACAGATTTTATGAGGAACAGACCAACAGTCTTCTTCTTCTTCTTTCAGCTGCTCCCATCAGGGGTTGCCACAGCAGATCAACTGTTTCTATTTCTTCCTGTCCTCTGCATTTTGCTCTGTCACACCAACCACCTGCATGTTCTCTCTCACCACAACCATAAACCTTATCTTAGGCCTTCCTCTTTTCCTGTTACCTGGCAGCTTCATCCTTAGCATCTTTTTCCTAATATACTCTGCATCCCTCCTCAGCACATGTCCAAACCAACGCAATCTTGCCTCTCTGGCTTTGTCTCCAAACCTTCCAACCTGGGCTGACCCTCTAATATACTTATTTTTAATCCTGTCCACCCTTGTTACACCCAGTGCAAATCTTAACATCTTTAACTCTGCCACATCAAGCTCTGACTCCTACCTTTTATTCAATGCCACTGTCTCCAACATATATAGCTGGTTTCACTACCCTCTTGTAGACCTTCCCTTTCACTCTTACTGGTACTCGTCTGTCACAAATCACTCCTGACACTCTTTTCCACCCACTCCATCCTGCCTGTACTCTCTTCTTCACCTCTCTTCCACACTCACCATTACTCTGAACTGTTGATCCCAAGTATTTAAACTCATCCACCTTCCCCACCTCTACTCCCTGCATCTTCACCATTCCTCTATCCTCCCTCTCATTCAGACACATATATTCTGTCTTAGTCCTGCTGACCTTCATTCCTCTTCTCTCTAGAGCATATCTCCACCTCTCCAGGGTCTCCTCCACCTGTTTCCTACTCTCACTGCAGATCACAATGTCATCTGCAAACATCATAGTCCACGGGGACTCCTGCCTGATCTCGTCTGTCAACCTGTCCATCACCATTACAAATAAGAAAGGGCTCAGAGCTGAACCTTGATGCAATCCCACCTCCACCTTAAATGCATCCATCACTCCCACCGCAGACCTCACCGTTGTCACACTACCCTCGTACATATCCTGCACCACTCTTAAATACTTCTCTGACACTCCCGACTTCCTCATACAATACCACAACTCCTCTCTAGGCACCCTGTCATATGCTTTCTCTAAATCCACAAAGACACAATGCAACTCCTTCTGACATTCTCCATCAACACTCGCAAAGCAAACATCACATCTGTAGTGCTCTTTCCTGGCATGAAACCACACTGCTGATTACTAATCATCACCTCCCTTCTTAACCTAGCTTCCACTACTCTTTCCCATAACTTCATGCTGTGACTGATCAATTTAATCCCTCTGTAATTACTACAGCTCTGCACATCACCCTTATTCTTAAAAATCGGTACCAAAACACTTTTTCTCCATTTCTCAGGCATCCTCTCACTTTCCAAGATTTCATTAAACAATCTAGTTAAAAACTCCACTGCCATTTCACCTAAACACCTCCATGCTTCCACAGGTATGTCATCTGGACCAACAGCCTTTCCGTTCTTCATCCTCTTCATAGCTATCCTTACTTCCTCCTTGCTAATCCACTGCACTTCATGATTCACTATCTGCACATCATCCAACCTTCTCTCCCTCTCATTCTCTTCATTCATCAGCCCCTCAAAGTACTCTTTCCATCTGCTCAACACACTCTCCTCACTTGTGAGTACATTTCCCTCAATATCCTTTATCACCCTTACCTGTTGCACATCTTTACTAGCTCGGTCCCTCTGTCTAGCCAATCGGTGCAGGTCCTTTTCTCCCTCCTTAGTGTCCAACCTTTTATACAGCTCGTCATACGCCTTATCCTTAGCCTTCGCCACCTCTCTCTTTGCCATGCACCTCATCTCCTTATACTCTTGTCTACTTTCTTCATCTCTCTGACAATCCCACTTCTTCGCCAACCTCTTTCTCTGTATACTCTCCTGTAATTCTTCATTCCACCACCAGGTCTCCTTGTCCTCCTTCCTCTTTCTAGATGTCACACCAAGCACCTTTCTAGCAATCTCTCTTACTAGCTCTGCTGTAGTTACCCAGCTATTCGGTAACTCTTCACTGCCACCCAGTGCCTGTCTTAACTCTTCCCTGAACATCACCTCACAATTACCATTTTTCAATTTCCACCATTTGATCCTTGGCACTGCCCTCATACTCATCCTCCTCTTCTTAATCACCAATGTCATCCTACAAACCACCATCCTATGCTGCCTAACTGCAATTTCCTCTGCCACCACTTTACAGTCCCCAATCTCCTTCAGACTGGCCCTTCTACATAAGATATAATCCACCTATGTGCATCTTCTTCCACTCTTGTATGTCACCCTATGCTCCTCCCTCTTGTTAAAATACGTATTCAACACAGCCATGTCCATCCTTTTCGCAAAATCCACTACCATCTGACCTTCTGCATTCCTTTGCTTAACACCATACCTACCCATCATTTCCTTATCCCCTCTGTTCCCTTCACCAACATGCCCATTGAAATCTGCTCCAATCACCAGCCTCTCACCCTTGGGTACAGTCATCACCACTTCATCCAACTCACTCCAAAATTTTTCTTTCTCATCCATCGCACACCCAACTTGTGGAGCATATGCACTAACAACATTCATCATTACACCATCAATTTCCAGCTTCATAAACATCACTCTATCCGACACTCTTTTCACCTCCAAAACACTCTTAGCATACTGTTCCTTCAGGATAATGCCTACGCCATTTCTCCTCCCATCCACACCATGATAAAACAATTTGAACCCGCCTCCGATACACCTAGCCTTGCTCCCTTTACATCTGGTCTCTTGCACACATAATATACCAGCCTTTCTTCGGTCCATCATATCAGCTAGCTCTCCCTCTATACCAGTCATACTGCCAACCTTCAAAGTTCTGACCCTCACTATCACAGTCCTAGCCTTTACCTGCCTTCGGCCATGCCTTCTGCCTCTTCTCCTCCTTTGGCCAACAGTAGCTCAATTTCCGCCAGCACCCGGTTGGCCAACAGTACTGGTGGCGGTCGTTGTTAACCCGGGCCTCGACTGATCCGGTATGTATATGTGTACTTTTGTCTGCATGTATGATTTGGCAAAATGTTATGCCGGATGCCCTTCCTGACGCAACCCTCCCCATTTATCCGGGCTTGGGAATGGCACAAAGAAATGCACTGGCTTGTGCATCCCCAGTGGCTGGGTTAGGAACAGACCAACAGTATGAGGCAAAAATCTGGACAGCTGGGAAGTATGTTGATTTTGACTCAAATTTTAGGTCTGTCCCTCTTATGGTGACTTTTGGAGAAAATATGGTGAATTACACATCATAAATAATAAAAATAATTAGAGTTATTGACTTCTTTTACTTCAGAAAAATGTATATTAATTCACATTCTGTTATTCTGTCAATATCTAAAGTTAATAGTAATAATATTTTAAAAGTGACCCTGGTTGTCCCTAATTATTTCTGGATTCATTCTTCTGTTAAAATGTGTCCCTGATTGTTCTGGAACACTACCACTCATACTGCTGAACAACTTACTAACTGTAAACATTCCTTTGATGAAATAATATGATTCAGTATGTTTATCATGGATATCAATATCAGTTAAAACATTCCTAATACTGGCACACCCTTTGGGTGATGAACATGCACTTTTTAAGACTCAGAACGGGAAACATTCTTCGTAATGAGGTACGCTCGAGAGATAGGAGTGGTTTAGTGGGATGGGGATGGCTGATGCACATGTTTTAGTACAGGAAACTCAGTTATAGAATATCATGATGGGGGAGAGGGGCACATGCTTTTCACAAGAACCTGTGATAATATGTTACAGTTTGGTTGACCTCCAATGCCAGCATACCTTATGGCATCACCGGCTTTAGGCACCAGTGACCCCTGTGGTAGCTGGAGGCCCCTAACCACAGCAAGCTATCTTATCCTGATATTTTGTAACATGTCTGTTAATTGTCAAACCAACAAAAGCTAGTACAGCAATCTGGTGTACTTAATAAACCAGGTGGGTTATAACTCTTATTTATATTTTCTTTAAAATAAAACAGTATTGTACTGATTATAGTTTGTGTTTAATATTTTGTCTGTTTTTTAACTTGTGTTTGAACATTGGTATCCCACAATTCCATCAGAGTGGGTGGGGTTACATAAATATGCATGCAATTTTTATGTTAATCAATGTCCAGATTTTTTGCCAGTTGTGCCTACTTTTCATGGGCCTTTGTCTAGATTTTTGATGTTTCCAGATTGAGCTGTATGCCCACAAGTGGAAGTTAAACATGTTCTCCAGACAATCACCTTCAAATAGACCTTTTTGCACCACCAACCATCCATCAGCTTTCCCAGTTCTGCACCAGGGACCCTTGTCTCACAGCCTGGAGAACAGATGCCTTCTTCCAGTGGATAGGGAAGTTTCTCTAGGTTTTGTCTCCACTGCCTCCTCTTCTAAAAATTCTTCTGAAGGCACAAAGGGAAGCATCCAAACACCATAATAGAGGCACAAGATAAACTTTGCTTAAAGTACATGCTTATGTAATCTTGACCTGCCACCTCCTTGACCCTTTCAAATGACTATGAAGCAGATTGTAAAAGGGTCCTTCATCAAGGCCACATAGAAAGGAGTTCACCCCAGACTGGGACCTTAACTTTGTTTTGATAAAAGCTTAAACTGCAACCATTTAAGCCAGCAACCTAGGCCACAAGCAAGATGTTAACAAGGAAAACTGTCCTGCCAGTAGCTTTTATTTCAGCTAGACTGATGTCACAATTACAGGCATTAATGTGTAAAGCACAAGGATGGTGTCACTCTCTGCACTAACCTCACCTTCATGCCCAAAGTTGCCTGTGTGTGAAAGTATGTCCGTAGTCTTGAGATGGAAGTTCAGGATTCCCATCTGCATACACAGGTCACTGAGAGAAGCCACTACTTTACAACTGATTACCCAGGAATCCAGGCCTTGTGCAGTCTCTTCTTCAGGTTCTTTGCCATTGCATGTTTTGCAAGTGGATGGTGACTTCCCTTACCCTTCTCCCTTTCAGGACTGGTTCAGGTTGGCTAATGATTTCTTGGCCTTTATTCAAAGCCTGCAGTCTAGATCAGGACCCCCCTTTGGCATGATCTGCCCCTCAGAAGAAGAAGAAGAAAAGGGAACGTGCTTCCTCAGAAGGGTATAAGACACCCTGAAAAGAGACAATGACCTTCTGGGCACAGATGCGCCTAAATCGTTGGAGATTCCCCCAGTACTGTAGCCTTTATAGGATGCTTTTTCAATAGTCCTGGAAATGGACTGTCAGCCCTGTACTGCTAGGAAGCCAGACCAATTCTACAGGGTCCAAGATTCCTGCAAGTATCTGTGCATGAATACCATTACAGATGACGATAATGGGTATAAATGGGATGAAGTCCAATATACAGTTGTTAGTGACTAGAACATATAAACTTGTATTGCTTTGAGAAGAAAGTCTATCTGGCAGCTGTTCTAGCATTCAAAGCTCTCACATGTCAGACCCATATGATAAGGCAGTAGACCGAGTTCCTTTAAGAAAAGCAGAAGTGGTCTCTGCTGCTACTCTGAATGCATGGACTATGTAATTAAGGAGCTATTCAGATGGGTAAACTTGACATTAAATGAGGCTATTATTCTGTAGAATCAGCATCCAGAGCAATTGTTATGGGGTGAGTAATTAGGAGACTGACTAAGAATACAGCCTCCTCAATAGGATGTCAAAATACATCTTATGTCCCAGTAGATAAGGATTTGCTCTTTGATGCACCTGCTCAGGAAGTTGAGAAAAAGGTGAAGACCATGCAATCTGTTGCACCGTTGTTTCATCCCACAACTCCATATTATATGACTGAAGCTACCAGTCTAAGAGTTGGCCATACTAGTGCCACCATGGATACTACAGAAACAATTTTATATAACCTGTTCCCCTGGATGAGCACTTAAGCCCACCTCTTCAGCGAGGCAGCTTTGCCTCTTGAGTGAGCAAAAGTGTCAGAGAGAGTCTACCTTTGGCATCTACAGCTCCACCTCTCCTGTCAGCTCCTCCATTGTATTACCTGACTGTCAGGAGGGTCACCAGCTGTGTGTTTTGTAGATAATGGCTGTACACCCGCAGAAGTGTCTTGGATCTCAAGAGCTAATAAGGGATACTGTGTGTTGGGGACAAGCAAGTGCCATATACTTTAACAGTTACTAACTTGCCTTCCAAATGTAGTACAGAAACTGTAGTCAGGGAAATTGTGTTTAGCCAATAAAATTATCCTCTTGTATGATAGCTGTCTCTGCTGTTTCCTATTTTACAGCAGAAATCATCAGAAGCCTTCTGATTGCATTTAATATCATAAAACTTTAATGATTAACTGAAAACAAATGTGTATCTCAAGAACAGCAACTAGAAATATATCAACATTGCTGATTTCGCACTGGCTATTAGAATATCTGTATGACTAAACTGCTGCATTGTATGGTATAGATAAAATTTTAAACAGAGCCTCTCTTCCACATTTCATACTGTAATTTTCAATCTGATGTCAATTTTCATTCATTCCTCAACTGATGGTTTCAGATCTGACTTGGCTGTTATACTAGCTCACGGCCTCCAGCAAACTCTCAAGCTCCTTCCCTACCCATAATGCACTATCCCTAAAATCCCTCAGATCTCATTTGGCGCTTTCACATCTAGACGTGGTCACCTTCAGCTCTCAGGCTAGTTATTAAACATAAATTAATTTCCTTACTCTTTATTCTCCAAAAGCTAATTTTTGATAAGTACTTTTCCTCTAAAAAGTTTATTTTATTTCTTTACGTGTTATTTCACTTCTGTACACCTTACAGGGTAGTCTTCACTACCATTGCTGGTAGACCTTTCCTACCCTTCTCCTTTTTTCTCTCTACAATTGTCTTGCAGCCCTCTACTAGTACAGTTGGTAGTTAACCTTTCCTTCTTTCCCCTTGCTACTTAAAAAAATAAAAAAAGAACTGCTAGTGTTTTCTTACTAGCCTTTTCTGTCTAGCTGTTGTTGGTTATAAATACTTATTCTGCATCATGTCTGAAAAAGGGTTTAAAAATCTGAGAAGTGTGGGCATAAGATGCCATTTTCAGATACTCTCAGTCTGTGTGTTTATTGTTTAGGTTCTGAACATATTGACCAAGACTGTGACATTTGTCATGGGTTCAACCCCAGAGCTTTGGCTGATGGAAGGAATAAGTTAATTTTAAAGGGTTTGTTACCAACTCCTTTTTCTCAAACCATTTCTGAAGATCAGTCTCCCAAGAGTAAAACTACAGACCCTTCAGATTCCCCTGCATCTCCTTCTTCAGAACTGAGGAAAAAGAAGGAAAAGTTGGATCTGAAGTCACTTGGGATCTGACCATCTTCAAATCTGATCAGATATGTTTCAAGTCCTACAGCCTCTGATCTGAGAGAACATACTCCGGATCTGACATCCACAGATCTTAAGACCCCTCCATGTACTGTCTATTTGCTGAGCTTGGGTCCAGTCTATTCCAGGGTGCCCTCCCCATTTATAGACAGGCACTCAAAATTGCCTTTTGTGGTATCCTCTCATTCCTCCAGAAGTCTCACGGAAGCAGATGTGGAAGGAATTATGAGGAAATTTTTTATGGAGCAATTTCACAAGGGAGTTCTCACAGTTCCTACCTCTTCGGGTCAGGAACACCATCTATCTACCATTCCACTGATAGCAGCTCCTCCTTTGACCCAACATGTGGTTTTAGAGTCATCAGATCTGAGCATTCCATGTCCTCCTGGGTTGGATCCAAAGAAAGCATTGAGTACACTCACCCCGACATCTTCGTATCTGGATGACTCTCAGTGCTGAAGCTTCCAGGTCAGATCTGAGGGGTTAGGATCGACTCTGAGGTTTTCATAGATATCTCTTCCTCTTGGAGCTTCAGCACTGGATAGTTAGGCTCTGACTTCCGCCTGTGGTGAATTGCTTTCTGACTGGATGGAGGTGATGAGACAGAAACTCTCTTTCTCTGTTCTGTTGATTTTCTTCTGTCCTGAGTGGTTTGCTTTTGAGATTGTGAAGAGGGTTTTCTCTGCTCTGGAAAGTCAGATGGGTCCTTCCCCCTTGTATTCAGCCTCAGCTTCTCAAATGACTTTGCACCATGATCTTCAGCATTCTCCTCCATGGGGCCAACCTGCCCAAAGCTTGCAGTCTATGCAGCAGGTTATTGTAATTTCTTTTGATACTTCTCCAGATCATCCCCCGAAGAAGTCCCTAGGAAGATGAAGTGCAAAAGGAGGCACTTGGACTCTACTCAAGAGTCTATCACTGAGGATACTGACTTTGATGAGAGAGAGCAATCTCTCAAATCACCACCCAATGATGTCTCATTTGGGGACATTCTTGAGATCATTAAACAAAGGGTGGTTGGTCTGCCCAAATCCCTACTCCTGAGGAGTTGGTATTTCTAGAAGTTTTTGGAACTGGCCCATCTACCTGCTGGGTTACTTTACCTGCTGATGAACTCATTGATTTGGTTTCTAGGCAGGCGTGGAAGGAACCTGATATGATTGAGCCAATCCCCAAGAGAATAGACAAGATTCTGGCCCCACCGGTAGGAAGAGGATATTGGAGTAAAGGGGTATCAGTTGACGCAATGGTCATGGTGGCAACTACATAGAAGGAACTCATGGGATACCAGTTGATGCAGTGGTCATAGTGGCAGCTACAAAGAAGGAACTCCCAGAACAGAGTTCCACTGTCCATCCCCCAGTGGAGAATCTAGGGCACTGGTCACATTTGTGATGCGCGTTTTTGCTTCAGAGACTTTTGCTCACTGAATTACTTGGCACATTTTACGAGACTGCAAAGAGATTTGATTAAAGAACTATCAAAAATCTCTTTCTGGTAATGGAGACTGCTGAGACTAAACCTTCAGTAGTCTCTCAGTTGGCTACCCTTCAAGCTATTTCCAATTCGTCCATGAGGCTCATCTCACATGCCACAGAAGGCACCTCAATGGCTGCAGGTTCAGGTATTTCAATCAGGGGGCATGCCTGGATGTGCCTGTGTGATTTTCTGGAGCTCTTCAAGCCATAGTTCATCAGTGCTCCTTTTGATGGCTCTTCCTTGTTTGGCCCCACATTGTCCAGGTGTGAGAAAGACAGTAAAATCTTCTCTGCAGTGGGCATGCACTTTTCGACCCCTCAAAGGACCTTTTCCAGAATCAATGGGGAGGTTGAAAGATGTTCAGGGTCCTTTCCAGGACACATGTGGATGTTATTCCTCTGGAGACAGAGGGGGGGATAATGGTAGACGATACCTCCTTGGTGGAGGAGGCCCGTAAAACTGAGGGTCTAGAGATTCTTTTCACTGACAGACCCTTTCAGAGCTCCTGAAGGGAGGCCCAATTGCCTACCTCTGGAGGCAGTTGAAATCACTTATCCCTGCACATGGAAGCCTTGTTAAATGTACCAAAAGACACCTGGGTGTAGAGAATTACTTCCAGAGGTTATGTTATTCTCTTTTCACTACCACCTCCATTGTCCAGAAAAATCCCAGATGTTCCACCCAATCAGAGGGATGCAGCAGCACAAGAAATCCAAAATCTGCTAGAAAAAATGAGTCGTCTAAAAGTCACATCAAACCCAATAGAATCTGGAACTTACTCAAGATTCTTTTAGTGATGAATAAAACAGGAACAGGGGACTGGAGATCAATTTTACATCTCAATGTGTTGAACAAATTGGTTCAACACACCAAGTTCCGGATGGTTACAGTTCAGTCCATTTTGCCCTTTTGTGAGCAAGGATGAATGGATGTGCTTGATAGACCTTCAGGATATGTATATCGTATAAAAAGAGCAGACAATCCAGAAGGTAACTTGCTCTTCCAGCTGGGAGCCAGTCACTTTCAGTTCACAGCACTGCCCTTTGGCCTCCCCACAGCCCCCAGGGAGTTCACAAAGTGTATGGCAGTGGCAGCAGCTCACTTGAAGCTGCAAGGATTCCAGGTGTTTCCATATTTCGACTACTGGCTCATTACTGCCCCGACCAGACATCAACTGATAGAAGCACAACATGAAATGTTGCAGACTTTTTCAAATCTCAAAATAACCATCAATCACAAGTCTCATTTACAGCCAACCCAGCCACTGGAATTCAATGGAGTAGTTCTCAACACAGTATCTATGGTAGCATCTCTTCCTTTTTTGAGAGTAAAGACAATAAGGAAGCAGGTCAGGAAAATTGATTCTGCAAGCCCTGGGATCAGTGTCAGTGGCAAAATTGTAGTTCCTTTAGCAAGATACCACATGAGAATTCTGCAATGGATACTAGTAACACAATGGTCAGTGTTCTCTCAACACATGTCAGTGAAAATAAGAATAACTCGGGTATGTAAACAGTATTCTTCCTGGTGGATGCATGCACAACAACTGTTACAAGGTTGTCTTTTTATTCTCCCTCAGCCCAAGCCCATAGTGACCATGAATGCTTCCCAGATTGGGGGGGGGGGGCATTTTCTGGGGAAGAGAGTCCAAGTCACTTGGTCCCCCAAAGAGGCCTACTTGCATATCAATGTCCTGGAAATGAGAGCGGTGCTTTTGGCGTTGCAAGCATTCCAAAACTTCCTCCTTCTCAGGACAATTGCAGTCCAAATGGACAACATATCAGTGGTTTGGTACATCAACAAACAAGGGGGCACCAGATCTTATCCGCTGTGTTGAGAAGCCCTCAGACTGGCAATGGAGAATATTCCTCCATCCTCTTTCTTATAGCAACACATATTCTGGGGAAGTCCAACGTAATAGCAGACAAATTGAACAGGTACATTTTACTGCCTCACAAGTGCTCTCTCAACAAGGTGACAGAAATGATTTTCAATCAGTGGGGCCAGCCTTGCTGCAATCTTTTTTGCATCTCCCCTGAACAAATGCAGCAGCTTCTTTGCCCTGATCCATCCACCGGTGAGTCACTGTGTGATGCTGTGCTCCACAATTTGCCCCCTGGTCTTCTGTATGCTTATCCTCTGACTCCCTTAATTTTCAAATTCCTTCAGAAAGCAGCCAGGTTGAAGAGCAAAGTCATCCTCATTGCACCTTACTGACCTTGACAGGTTTGGTTCCCCATCCTTTGGCCTCATCTACTGTACCGACCTTGGATTCTTCATCCAACTCCAGACCTTCTGTCTCACCCAACAGGCATGATTCACCCAGATATCTTAAATCTCAAACTAACAGTGTGGTTTCTCCAATTCCTTTAATAGCCAGGCAACCGATGCTTTCTTCCCCATCAGTTCCATACTTTTATCTTCCTATAAACCTTCTACAAGGAAACTCTACAGTAGTAAGTGGAGAAGGTTTGTTTATTGGGCAGAGCAGAATCAGATAGATCCCTTGTCAGCTCCAATTCTTTCTGTTCTTAAATTTTTAGCAAGTTTGTTTAATGAGGGTGCTAGTTCATCAACTATAAAAGTTCAAGCAGCAGTCTCTGTCATGTGAGGTTTCAGGATTCTTCCCTGGCTTCCTCTAAACTGTGCAAAGCGTTTTTGAAAAGTACACTTCTGCTACGACCCCCTTACAAAGACCCCATATTACGACAGGATTTAAACTTGGTATGGCAAGCCTTAATACATTCTCCCTTTAAACCTGCAGCAAAGTGTGATCTAAAGGTTTTGACCCAGAAACGTATCTTTTTAGTTGCAATTACATGTGCTAGAAGAATTTCAGAACCTCAAGCATTATCTTCTAAGCCTCCATACTTGATTTTCATAAGGATAGGGTCATGTTACTTAATGCTTTCTTCCTACCTAAGGTGGTGTCAGAATCCAACATTAACCAAGCCATTAACCTGCCAGTATTCTTCCCAAACTTCACAAATAAAGGCGAATATATACTGCATTTACTAGATGTTCATAGACAATTACGTTTCTACCTGCACAGAACAAAAGATGTTAGAAAGACAGATCAGTTATTTTTTTTACCTTTGCACATAAAAAGTTGGGTGAAACAGTCAGAAAGGTAACTGGTTGACAGATTGCATTTTGTCTATAACAAACTGAATCTACCCTTACCAAAAAACACCAATTTAGGTAGCTGGGGACTCTGTCCCATCAGTTGATGAATGAATGAAAATCGACATCAGATAAAGAAGTTATGTACTTCCATTAACTTTCTATCTGTGTTGTCCATTTTCATTCTTCAACTTCCCATCCTTCATCCCCCTCCATTCTTCATAACTGTCTTCTGGAGGAATGAGACATTTCAAGGACACCAATGTTCCTTTTGTTGACCTGCAGTTATGGCAATTCTTTTACAGTTTCCCTCTCAAGCTGTAAATAGGATCTGAGGGGTGTTAGGATTAGTGCATTATAGGTAAAGAAGGAGCTTAAGAGTTTGTTGGACGCTACAAGCTAGTATAACTGCTGAGTCAGATCCAAACCCATCAGTTGAGGAAGAATGAAAATGGACAATACAGATGGAACATTATGGTAAGTACATAACTTCTTTTTTCTAATTATCTGTAGCTAATTTTATAGATGAGGCAGGAACAGTTTACTGATATACTTGATTATAGTTGTTTCTATTAATTCTGAACTTTTTAAATTGTTTAGAGTGGCATCCTTAAATGCATGATATGACAGCCTTTATTTTTGTATATGTTGGTTTTATTTGTGCACACTTCTTTTTTATTAAGCTGTTAGGTTGTGCATGTGGCAATTGATTGGTACTCCATTCAGGATTAGTTTCAGTGCCTTGCACCTACTGAGCATTATGATAAAATCTGGCACCCCTGTGACTCTAAACTGGATTAAGCAGATTATTGGAAAATTAATGAATGTATGATGTTAGTATACTGTGAACAGTGTGTATAAATACAATTCTGCATTATAACAGTAAACCATGGAGATAAGCTGTCCAACAGCAGAATAATTTTGGGGAAAATCCATTTATTTAATATAAGCTGACAAAAATTCTTATTAGAAAATTTTGTGCCTAATTTTATAGATCAAAGAGCATTTTCATCAGGATACTGCAGGTGGTATCTGCCCTCGTTACATAACTAGGGAAGTTAACTATATATATAGGGGTACCTTTTCAGTGGCAACCTAAGAGTAAATGGATGCCTACTCAAATTTTGCAGAGTAACAGAAATATGCAATAGGTGCATATGAAATTCAGAACACTACCTTCAAGTTGGCCTGGTCAAGACTGTGTGTAGTGCCTCCCAAACTCTATTTTAAATGAAAACTCTACCGTCTCCTACAGTTTAACTCAGTTCTTGGGTTGCTTTTTCTCCCTACAGTATGGTTCCAGTATTGTGTAGGTACAAGAAACTTGTTTGTACTTTATAGAACTTTCATTTCCATGCTTTGGAATCAAAGGAAGGGAAAGAGTGTCCACCTTTTCTAACTACTCACATAATTTGCAGAAGAATTTGTTTATGCCTGTATGACATACCACAGACACAGAGAAATTTGTCGTCCAGTACTGCTGAGTCTTATATGGGTAATTAGTCCTGCTGATGTCAGGAACTCTGCAATTTCTATAAAAACAGAGAGGTGTAAAACTCTTTTCCCACTGTCTTTATTGCAAAGAGGAAGAGAACTTAACAGCAATTCACTGCTGCTTCCAGTGCAGCCATGCCTTTCTTAGCAAAACAAAGAAATTAGATCAGTCAGTGGATCAAAGGCAGCTGTCACCTCTTTTGACAAATTTACATACATATATATACATACATCACATTATTGAAATGATAAGCTTTAAATTTTAAATGTTTGTTGTTTATACTACTTTACATTTCACGATGACTTAAATGTAGTATCAAATATGTATGTATCATTTAGAAAAAGCCAGAAAATATTTATGATTGTAAAGTAGAAACACATTTACCAAAATGTGGGGTGAGGGATTGCCAGTTCATCTTGGACTATAAAAAGATACTTTGAACAAAAGCCTACAATTTAGCTATTTTATTGGTTGCAGCCATGGCCGGCCTTAGGCATAGGCGAACTAGGCGATCGCCTAGGGCGCCGTAAAGGCCAGCCTGTTAAAGGGCGCAGTTTTTATTTATTTGTGCATTTATTTTTTAAGAAAGCATGTGCTCTTCTCTGCGTCCTGTTCAAGTGTAAAGCTTACTGCAGATAGATATTAATGACTTAGAGGTGTTACGTTTTAGAATTGTTTAATTGTTAACACTTTAGCAGCCCTAAAGTAGGCAGCCCTAGGCATTCCTCATAAACGTATGTTTATTTCCTAGGATGTTATACCAGGTAGGCGTCTCACTTTGTGGTAGTCAGGAATGCAAATTTTGGGAACAGTGTCAGACACTACATATCTGGCAACTTATCAAATAGTTTATTCTGCTTAAGCAGTAAAACTTTGACAGGAGCAAAGCATGTACATATTTGACTCCCTTGAACTTGTAACGCTATGGTACAGCATGACACTACAAAAAACTTTTCTTTCAGAAAGATGCTGGGAAGCTGTGCCTGGACTTTTCCAGTAAAAAGTACTCCTCATACGGCCAATGCAGGATACGTTACTGACTTGATTGTGTTACTGAAGGAATAGAGCACTATGATTGGATTGCTGATTGTAATATATATCATGTGTTCCAAACAAGAATGCCAAGAAATTTTCGAGAGCTTAGCTCCCAAGAGTTGAATCTTGGCATCCATATCAAGAACACGTAACATTTTGTTGCAGTTAAGAGATCTTAACATAATTCTTTGCTGTGCATGGCGATTTATCTGCTCCATGTACTACTAGTTTGTGAAAAGTAAGATAAAGCAAAACAAAAAAAAACACTATGTTCTGATGGTTTTGAAAGCTGGCAAAGCAGTGGGGGAGTGGCTGACACCCTTATGTTTTCCCTGTCTAAGGGAAGCAGTTTAATTCAAACTGTTGTGTGCACTTTAGCAGACACCAGGCAGAATAAGAGTTGAAACTAAACCAGTCATGCCCTACTGATGTTTTCTGGTCAGCTCTATCTGCTTTAGTGTAGATTCATTGTTAACAATGAGTAGCAGGGGGCTTAACAATTAGTGTTGTTAAGGTCAAGTCTTGCACTAGAGTAGTGCTGAATCAGGATGTAATTTAGCAGGTTTTGAGCATAATAATGGTTTTCCATGCACTACATATGTGTTAAGGACACAGGTGCATACTTCATAGGATTATTTTCTGGATGGCATTTTGTGGTGCAGTTCATGAACAGCTTTTTAAAAGCAAACTAGTTCCAGTAGATTTAACTGAAGATTATGCCAAGTTAGGAAGAGAGGGCTTGCTTGGTAAAAGGGGAGATAATCAGACAGCAAGGAGTTATAAGGCATTGCCATCTTTCACCCAAAGTGACACCAGATGTGACAGGATGGACATGAACACGTAATCTTGGGAAAGAGAGAAACATGTTTTCACATCAAGCAAATGGAGCCTGTTTGATAAATTATCATTTCAGGTAGATTCTGTAGAAAGCAATAGGGAAGTTAGAATGTGATACAGGACAATAACACATGATATTTAAAAATACTAAAAGCCAGTTCACCCCTAATGTATTTTAATACCTGTAATCCCAAATCCAAGAAGTATGAATGACACAGAATAACAACAAATACCAAAGCTTTCCATAATGCTATTAAAGCATTTTTACAGGAAGCTTCATCCCCTGCACCCCAAAATGGATGCTGTGCTCCCCACACCCCAACACTTATGTATACCAACTCTAAGACTGTTGTATGTCAGAGTAAGGGAAGGACTCTACAACCACAAGCAGTATACAGGTGCCATTTTTGTACATATACTCTCAAAGCACTGAGGGTCACACTACAAATTCTCTCAGTCTCAGACAGGATCGCTGATACCTCACTGTAATGTCTTAGAATTAGAATTATCCCTACGCAGACTGCCTCAAAAAACTCCAGCTTTACTCCACTGCATATCGCCTACTCAGAGGTGATCTCTGCCTAACATACAAAGCTATGTCAAACCCAGAGCTGTTGGACATGCTCCACTTAAAGAAATCCCAGTCCCTCCAAGCTACATGCTCTAGGGACCTAAACCTTGTCACCACAATAAACAGAACATGCTGGAGGGATAGATTCCTGTCCCAGAGACTTCCCATACTCTGGAACAAACTACCTATATATATCAAACAAAGCTCCTAATTAGCACTCTTCAAGAAAAATCTTGATGAATGGATGGAAAATAGGAAATTCACCCTGGGGATCACCTCTGGGGCTCTGCTCAACAGGGGCACAGGAAAATATTTTTCTTGGGTGGCAAAAGCCAGGGTACCTTTTTGGCTAGGCTTATATAGGCCCTAGGACCAATAGCCTAGTACCTACCTATGAACCTATGTGGTAACAGCTCAAGGCAGTCAAACACCTACCCATTTTTCATGACTGAACACCTATAGTTTTAACCGAAGAAGATACTAGCTGCCTTGCTGGCACTAGCCAGCTGTGCTCCCGAGATTTATATCCTCTCACCACCAAAGAGAATTCCTGCCTTATAACATCTTGATTCACTGTAAGTGCACTTTTGCCTCTATGGTGACAGCATTCAGCCTATCTGCTTGTCCAGTCCAGCAGAGATGTCCAGTCCTGGGTCTACAGCTTCTAATTGCCTGAAAATGCCACATTGTATACCACTTCCAAAGGAATGGCACTTCAACTAACTGCAAATCATCATCCATTTTCTGGTTTAATCTATCTATGTTACCTTTGGCTGCCACATCCAGCCTTTCCCACATATTCTAAAGGTATGATGTTCTTTTTACTCATATATCCCACCGACAGCAGTTCTCCAGTAGTCTCCTTCTTCCAGCTTTACCTATTTCCTATTCCCTCACTGGGAAACTTTATCCTGTTTACCATCCCTCTCAACTGTCCAGATTTTCACAGAATGCCTGGATTTTTGCCTCATATTTTTGGTCGTTCATTATAAAATCTGTAGTTTTCTGGCAAATCACTGAGGATTGAAGTCACTAAATAATGACATACATTTGAGTTTCAGACATTATAACCTTTAGTAAATGGACATAACACAAATCCTGTTATTTTTAGCAACCTTTCTAAGTTAATAAGAACAATATTTAAAGTCTGTCCCAATTTTTGGGCCTCTGTACCCGCATTATTTTAGGATTTGTCCAGGTTTCTTCCAGTACGAGGTTGAGAGGTATGCTGTTTACTCCACTAACATGTGTTTAACAATGTCTTAAGTCAGTCAGCTGACATGTTGCTAGTACTGCAATACATTGATGCTTTCCTGATCTCTCTTAGTAATAATGACACTTTTTTTCTTAGTATCAGTCTGTAACAGGACAAACTAACTTCATGCCTGGACTACTGAAAAGCAAAGTGTCTATTTTACTGCTGAAACTGGCACCAGCACCAGTATTACTATACTGTCCCTACTTCTATACTATAATTATTTTTAGGAAAGCCTGCTCTTGGATGGGAATCATGATAGTGAGTGCTTACTGTACTAAAGTCTTCCACCCCCCTCCCAAATAATCTCTGTCATAGTCTGGGCTATGTGGATGGTGGTCATCAGCCATAGTTCTGTTGCATATCCTGCATTACATGTAGTAGTCTGATCATTTCTTCCAAGATCCTGGGGGAATTTGTCTGTGCCTCTATGAAGGCCTTGTATATATGTTGGATGGCAGATGCTGGCATGCTGACATCAGGGGGAGGGCAGTAAGCATACCTTTTCTGAGAATCTCTACTGACAACCTTGTGTGGTAGTTCACCCTTGTGAAGGCTAGAGGAGCCAAGTCTTCAGCTGGGGTAACCACACCACCCTGGTCAACCATGTCCCCATCAACCTGTCCAGTCTCAGATGGGTTAGTGGCATTGATATACCTAGGCATAATGACCATGTCCATATTGTGAAGAGGGGATGTTGGAGCCACAATCTCCATGTCAGACATAGCCTCTATAGCCTCTGCAACCCCAGACTAATACTGTTCATCATTGCCTTCCTCATCAGGGCCTACTGATCCTCTAGCATCAGGTGGAAGGGGAAAGTTCTACTGTGCTGCTACCAACTACACCTGTGAATACACCGAGAAAATAGGCACAACTGTGAATAATCTTAGAGAGTAATACATAAAATAGCAAAAACATTTGCCAGTACCATGTTTAGGTAGTTATTGTACCTTAATGACAGATGTCCCTAAACACAAATTGCAGCTGATAGACATATTATAAGCATACAAAACAAGACAACTTAACAGAAATCGTAAATTAACTCATTTGTATACTTGAATGGTATTCCTGAATCATCACTAAAGGGAAATCCCTGATTGTTCCCCACCACTTCCCCAACGCCCAGCATCGCACTGTGGCACTCTTGTGAGCTGCCTGGATTCCTTACTGTTGTCAGTAGCTCTTCCATCTAAGTGAGTGGTGATTTGGTAGAAGGCCCTTTGCTCCCATGTCACAGCCTTCGCTTTGTTAGTAGCCTTTTTAATCATACCTCTGGCCCTAGGTCTAACACTCATGTAGTCATTGTCCTGGCTACCCACAGTATTAACATCACTGACAACCTACATTCAGACACAGGTATCAAATGACTTTTCTACTAAATGAGGATCTAGGAGCTATGCCACATGGAAATGGAGGGCCTGTACTATGACCTCACTGTCAGCATCTGAGAACGGAGTTTGTATAGCGATGACCCCTTTTTTTCAATTTTGGAGCCATATCCATATTGTGATAGGAAAAAATTAAATTATATCAGAACAAACTACATGCCTGGGGGAGCTGTTTACAGGCTGACGTACTTATAGAGAGGGAATATTCGTTATGCAGACATCGGGTATCATTGTACAAATCATTTCTGAAAATATCAGTGCAAACTCTGTAATATCCTCATATGCATCCCTGCAAAAGGATAAAGCTTATGACTACAGAAATGGAAAAATGTATTTCATGTACATGGAAGAATAAATAGTACTACTAGGAATTTAGAACAGCATAAACATAGAACATTTGCTTAATTAACAATTTAACACACATAAGCTTTTACAGTTCAGGCATGTCTGAACATCCTAAGGATTTTGACTGACTCACATGAAATACAAGTAAGAGGTAACTGCAATAACAACAGTTTTGATAGTTAATTTCAAAAACACACAACTTTGACAGGTTAGACAGCAGTCTTTGCAAATAGGCTATCAATACATAGCTGTGATGCAGTAGTTTTAGTCATTTCCTATTGCAATATTACCAGTTTACCATTTTTTTAATGTAATATAGATTAACACAAGGGCAACAGACAATAAATTTGTAGATGAAACATTGAGGTGTAAAGTTGTTTGCCATTAGCAACCTCTTCATTCCTCTTCATTAGTTACAGATTTCTTTTAATGTGGAATTATTCCAATGATTTTACTTCTGTAGAGATTGTGTATCAAGTGATATTGGTGAATTGTCATGACAGAAGTCTGGGTTGCCTTTTATAGTTGAACTTTTCTGAAACGGGTAATTTTTGTCATTGGTTTATACTTTGTTTCATTGCTTATTAATATGTCTAAAACTACAAATTTTAAAACACATTCTAATAAGTGGTGCTGTATTATACAAGGAATATAATTTACTACAATCAGGAAGGTGAATAAAAGAACAAATTCATGTATGCATTGCCCTAAAATGTGTGCAAGGAGTCTATTTTGAAAACGACTCAAAATAAACCTAATCCTCCACTGGCCAGATGCATTTTCTATGAGTGTTGGTTTTCATGCTGTTTCAATGACAGAGAAGTTTACTGCGTATGCTAAGTCTATCTGTGTGCTGTTCTAGTTTAAGCTACTGTACACAGGGAGGAGAGAGGTTGCTATTCTACTTTCACTAAGCTGTAAGGCTTACTCGTCTATCCAATGTAAATTAAACTGTTTAGATTAACTTAAGCATCCCTTTGAAAGAAGGCACATGGGCTTGTATTTTCTGAGGACATGACTTTTACAGTAAAATGTGTGAAGGAGCAACAGATAAAGCAGGCTTATTAAAAAAAATTCCACTTCACTTGCAGTTTAACAATATTACAAGGTATCCTTTCTGCTCATTTAAATAATTGAAGGAAATGACTGGAGTGGCTTTCTTGGGAAGTGACCTTCATGTGGGTGTGGCTTATAGGGGTGTTTCAGGAGTATGGTGTGGTTGGGGCTTAAGGGGCACTGGTGTGGGTGGGGCTTAAGGGGCACTGGAGTACTACTTTGCCTAGGGCACCATTTCAGCTAAGGC
Source organism: Protopterus annectens (assembly GCF_019279795.1). Classification (NCBI taxonomy): domain Eukaryota; kingdom Metazoa; phylum Chordata; order Ceratodontiformes; family Protopteridae; genus Protopterus; species Protopterus annectens. Next base: position 375,535,685 of record NC_056739.1, on the reverse strand, counting down.
CGGCCCTGGTTGCAGCTGTACAACTCATTAGTATAGTGTAAAACAAGCTGTGAGGCACACACAAGTATGGGCCATTCAAGAAATAAAAGAGGCATTCCTGTTACAAAAAGCATATAAGATGTCAGTGACTGATACTAATCCCATTATATGTCAGTGGCATGGGAATACACCACTACTTCCTTATCTCTAGCATGACCTCATATAAAGCAGACTTTTAATGTATTATGGGAAAAAGAAAGGCTTGAAGAAAAACTAGATCACGTTGGTATGTCAGGCCCCATTGGCAGCCATACTGCATAAACATATTACAATTCTATAAGAAGCAGTCAGACTGATTTGAGGTGTTAAAATAGCTCAGAAAACAAAGAGTGAAAACACAGATTTTTTTTTAAGTTCTAAGGTGTAATTTTCCTTTAAGTTTGGAATCATTTGGTACACTTAAATCAAAGAACTGTTTTTATGAAATGAAATGTTGCTCTGAACCCTACTAATAACTCATACACTGGGGTTCGGTTGCATAAGGCAGCTGACGACAAATATAGGGTAGGTAATGGTACAAAAGGCTACTGGCTTGAGTTTTATATATATGGTTGCAGTTCATAAAATCAGAATGAAACTGAATATTCAAAAGAGTGAATGTTCTCTTAGGACTGATTTGCTGACTGCCTGATACTGTATGATGGAGAGACTGCAGAAGAGCGGGGACTGGCAATTTGCCCTTTCCTTGTGCAAACTCAGAGCTAATTTTATCTATATCTATCTATCTATCTATGTAATTAGCTCAGGGTACAGGTGGGTTTGCCTCCTGCATAAAATGTTTCTTTTTTCTTAGTTTTGTGATCTAAATTAAAATAATCAATTTTTTTGTTTGTTTTTGTTAGCTTACGTGTTCACTTTTTCAATACACACACACACACACACACACACACACACACACACACACATATATATATATATATATATATATATATATATATATATATATATATATATATATATATATATATATATATATATACACATACATACACACACACACACACACACACACACACATATGATTTACTATCATAACCCTGAAGTGCACTCTGTTGATTGTTGGTACATGGAAGTACAGTTTCAAAGTGGCTAAAATTCAAACATAACAGTAGCAAACCTGCATCACTGAGCACCAAATGGCACATGAAATGCAACAGTTACATTTTCATAACAGCAAATTTCGACCCATTGATAATAACATGGTTCGAAATGGGGATGTGAAGTCATTTTCAGTTTCAACAATAAGGTTTGGCAATGTGAATAAATGAACAAGTGCACTTCAGGGTTATGAATGTGTATGTATGTATGTATGTATGTATGTGTATATATATATATATATATATATATATATTGTGTGTGTGTCTGTGTGAGTATAAACACATATATCCATTATGAAAACCTTAAAAACATCTTAAGGTAAATTTGTTGAAACAAATAACAATAGCCTTACCTATATATATGTAGTCTACCCTAGCTTACTACATTTAGGAGGTGGAAGCTGAAGGTTCTAGAAGCCCTGGTCGAATGGTCTTAGCAAAGCCTGATCTAGACCTACAGAAGAAATCAAACTTGTAATGCCTTGTAAACATACATAGAGATGATAAGTTACTTCTTCTAGACTCTAACCCTTTCTAAAAAGGCGTAGACCAAGACAAGGCCTTGGTAGAGTGAGCCTTGATCTGGCCTGGAATAGTTTTGTTGGGTGATTATAACAAAAGGCAATAGCCTTAAACAACCATTTTGAAATAGTCTGTTTTGATGCAGGTTGTCCCTTCATACATTCATAAGAAATAAACAATTCTATCAAAATAGTACCTGAGTTGTCTGGGAACATCAAATGTATGGGATTATCCTTTCTCCCTCAGTTTTAGGTCAAGGAAAGAAAACAGGGGCATGGATAGTTTGACCTAAAGTAAACTCTGATACAACTTTAGGCATAAAAGAAGAATTAGTTCTCAAAGAAACCCTGTCTCTGTGGAAAAAAGGATTGAGTTGACTCACCATAAGAGCTTGCAACCCTGATATCCTTCTTGCAGAGGTTAGAGCAACCAGTAAAACTGTTTTCCATGTTAAGAACCTCAAATTAAGCAAGTGTTCTGTAAAACAAAGTTAAGATCCCAAAGAGGAGCCACTGGTTTACTTGGAAGTCTCTTGTGCAAAACCCCTTTCAAAAAGTTTTCACATAAAACTGCATTGAAGGAGGAGGATCAGTGGGCAGACATGCTGAAATGGCTGATAAATGAATCTCAGTGGAGGAATAAGAAAGGCCATAGGATAGTAACTCATAGAAATTATTATTAAACCAGGAAAAAGTGGCCCTGCATAGTTGCTGGTTATGTTGCTGGCACCAAGTAGAAAACCTTTTCCATTGGCTAATAATTGATTTTGTAGTAGATGGCCTTCTTGCTTCCATCAGTACCTGCTGCACATCCTCAGTAAAGAGAATTAAGACTCTGTCATCAAGACAGTTATTTGAAGTTGATTGGGGTTAGGGAGTTTCAGATACCCTGATCTTTTTTGTAGATCCATTCTGTGAGTAAGCTTGTGGTAATTGCCCCTGGCCATTTCCAAAAGAAGGGAGAACCATTGTTTCCTGGGCCAGGAAGGAGCCATCACAATGATCTTGGGGGATTCCTTATGAATCTTTAAAGTACCCTGGATATGAGTGAAAATGGTGGAAAAGCATACAGGAGCATTCCTGTACAAGCAAAGAAAAAGGCATCTATCTTCCAGGCCTTTTTAATGGAGTCCTGGAGCAGAATCTTGTCAGCTGATTGTTCATAGAGGAGGCACATAGGTTTACTTGACAAACTCCTTGCAGATGGATCAAATCAAGGAAAGACTCCATGATCTAATTTCCATCTGTGAGGGTCTGCCCTTGACCTGCTCAGCTTGTCAGCCACACAGTTAGATATAGATCTATATTTTTTTTGCTGTGGAAGAAAAGCTCTTTGAAATGATGTGTCTAGTTGACACCACAGTACAATCCTGCATGAAGAAGTTAAAAAGTACTTTTGAATGTTCTCTTGGAAACTCAGCTTATGTAAGAGATTTCTCATCCAAGTGAGAGATTCCTGACACTTTGAAAAAGTCTCTGCAAAGATAAGCAAGTCATCTAAATATGGAAATGTGGATACCCTGTAGTCCGCAATGAGCTATAACTGGTGCTAGACACTTGGTGAGCACTCTTTTTGCAATGGATAGTCCAAAGAGTAAGACAGAGAACTGACAATGTGATCCAGACACACAACTTTAAGAAACTCCTGAAATATGGATGAATAGGGGTGCAGTGATAAGCATATTTTAAACCTAGTGCTACCAGGAAACATGAATGAGGAAGAAGAGGGAACATGTTGTGATGTGACATCATTTTGAACTTGGGCACTATCACAAACAGGTTTAGGAAAGAAAAATCCAGAATTGGTCTCCAAGCATTTTCTTTCTTTGGTGCTAAATACATCCTTGAATAAACACCTTTCACATTCTGGAAAGGAAAAACTGCCTGTATAATTACCCTGGAAAGCATATGTTGAAGGACAGGGGAAATAAGATTCTGGTCTGGTGGATGAGGAATTGCCCCCTGATAAGGATGGATTTCTCCCTACTGCCATATGTAACCTTGATGAATGATTTTCCAAACCCATTTGTTTGAAACTATTTGTTGCCAAAGAGAAAAGTGGAGAGTCAGACTTTCTGGAAGGTGAATGGGGCTACCAGGGTGGGAGGGAAGACAAGATCCCTTAAATAGTCATTTTGACTTGTTAGACTGTCCATGGTTTTGGAACCGTCATGCCATTTTTTTTTCTTAAATATCTGTCTACCTGCATTTAGTTTAAGCTGTTTTTTTGTCCAAAACTGAATGAGGGGTTTGAGTATCCCTCTGAAAAATTGGAAAAGGAGGGCTGGACCATCTTTGAGATTCCCTTTACCAACTTATCCTTTTTATCACACTTTTGATAAACTCAGCAGCAGAGAAACCAAAAACCAAATCTCTCTCCAAAGTTAAATTTAAAACCTCAGTTTTTACGTCATCTGGGTGTCTCTGAGAACACAGCCAGGCAAACCTCCTCAAAAGAGTACCAGTGGCCAGAGCCTTGGCAGAAGTTTCATCTGAGTTAGAAACACAGTGCAAACAATAAGTAGTGACTTGCACAATGGAAGAAATTTAACTATTTAAAGTTGATTTTTCTTCACAAGAATAAACTGCAGGCAAAACATTCCTTATACTTTCACAATTAATCAGAATAAACTTTAATATGTAAGCCTCACATTTCAAAATTCTGAAAATCACATTTGCAGAAGCACACGCTTTTTCCCATATACTTATCAATACTCTTCCAATCCTTGTCTGAATAGTAGGATTGGAATTAATCTAGTGTTTAGCTGCAGTTGAGTTAACTAAAGCTATAGCTGCCAGGTCTGGTTTTGAAAGACTGAATAAAAACGTAAAGGCTTGAGGAACTTTATACATTCTATTTGTCTCTTCTGTAGTGAATTTGCTTTTATCATTCTCAGTTTCGTGTTTTCAAAGATGAACATATCAAGTCACCGTAAAGCACAACAGCTGTACGTGTCCATAGTGTGTCTTGTCTGTTTGGTCTTTAATCATGTAAGTTGTGAACATTCTATATAAAATATGCAGCAAACATTGAAAGTAATACACATTTCCAAAATAATCGATTCTAAGCAGGTCAATGAGTTACCTGATGTAAATGAGGTTTATATCAGGTATGGACTGTTGCAGTTAAATACTTTACCTAACTCACTCACCTTAGATGCCTTACTTGTAAGGGTGTTGTTGGGAAACTGGAAAATACTCTGGTAGACTTAAAAAAATAGTTCCACTGAAGTAATTAAGAGAGTTACACAAGCCCAACTTTCTTGGACTGTTATTTCAACAGCTACACTTCACTGTACATGTTTTTAGTGCTTCAATTAAGTTTGTATGAAAGTAGATATATGCATAATAGTAACATTTCACAGATTAGTCAATTGTCCTACCTCTTAAAGTGAAATTATGGCACACTTCTACAGTTTTTTTTAATATCTGAAAATTGGTAGGGAGTTCCTGAAATAGAGGGTTGGGAGAGGAGCAAGAGAACTGGAAGCCATCAGAGCCATGGACATAGATGGCACCAGCGAGAAAATAGGTGCCGGGCTAGATACCAAGGTAACTCTAAATGGCATACCTTTATGACCTCGTAGAGATATTTAGCATTTAATGGCATAAACAGTAAGTTCACCAGTGATTGGACTGCTTGCCAGGAGATGCTTGTTCAGAAAGTCAGTATCTCATTAGCTGAGTGTCATTTTGGAGTTGAGCTAGTTACCAATAATGACTTCAAAAATCTGAAGAGTTATCCAAATCGAGCAACAGCCAAATCTCAGCTATCTGATGTTGTAAATCTTTATTCATTATTAACTGTTAGGACCTCGGTTCAGATCTCGGAACTGATACGGCCGTTTCCGAGCTTGCGCAAGCCAAAAACTCTCAGCTAAGAACCTACCCACAATGCCCCTCTCCTAGATACTCCAGATCTTGTTTGTCATGTTCCTAGTCAGACGTCCTTGCCATCTCTCTCAAAGCTAAGTAGAAAATTGTTAATTTTAAGACAGTTTCTCTTCAAAATTATTTAACTTTTAGTCAAGTTAGCCTTTTCTTACTGTTGCCTATAACCTAAGCCTATTTCCTACCCTTTTCCTTGGTAATTTAATTTTTTACCTTTATTGGTACTGTCCCCTCTCCTGTCTTTGACAGGCCTTTCCTTTCTACTAGTGGTATTTTTTTTAAAAAATAACATCACTGGTATTTTCTCCCTTATTTTTTCTATAGGATAGCCTTGTTGCCTTACTATGTCAGACAAAGCTAAGTTAGGTTGTAAACAGTGTGACAAGTGTGGACGTAAGATGCCTAACTCTGATACACAGGTTCGTTGTGTCTACTATTTGGGCATGAATCATATTAGAGCTGACTGTGACTTTTGTGCTAGTTTTAGTAATTGTACACTAGCAGAACGTAATAATAAACTTATCTTAAAAGGTTTACTCAAGACACCTTTTTCAGAGGCTCTATCTGGGTTGGAGGTCTCCCTCCCTCCAAAGACCAAAAAAACATAAGGACAAACAGAGTCACTTGGCTCCTGCATCTCTGTCAGTTACGGAACTGAGTCGGCTCAGTGCTTCCTCGGCGCAGACCTCTTCGACACCAGGCTTTGTGTCTTCTCCCTCAGTGCTAACCATGATATTCACCCCTGTTTTGGCTCTGGCCTTGGCACCACTGACTTTGGTGCCGTCCTTGGATCTGACATTGGCTCTGATGACTGTACCTGCTTTGGCACCATCCCCAGCCACAGTGCCGACAGTTTTCTTCGGCTCCATCAGCTCCAAAACTCGAATACCTGCCAAGGACAAGATACCTCCAGTGCATACTGTCTCAGTTCCAACAGCAATGTTTTCCCTGTCGGCACTGTCCACCCTTGCTGCATCAGCCCCGGTGGAACCAATGCTCTCCTGAAGCAGTGCTTGGACCATCCGTACCTTGGTATCTAGCCCGGCACCTATTTTCTCGCTGATGCCATCTATGTCCATGATTCTGATGGCTTCCAGTTCTCTTGCTCCTCTCCCAACTCTCTATTTCAGGATCCCAGGCACAGGAGTCACAAGAACCCTCTTTGAAGGGAACCCCTTCTCCGGAGTCCTCCTCAGAAGATCCCATGGAGGAGCCACCCCAGAAGAAATGGTGCTAGAGGAAGCACCTAGATTCACCGAAGGAATCTATCACTGAAGACACTGATTGTGATGAGGGGGAAAGGTCCCCACGGTCTCCCCCAGATGACATCTCATTCAGAGACTTTCTTGAAATCCTCAAGCAGCAGGGAGACTGGAAGTCCTATAACCCTTTTCTGAGGAATCAGTGTTCCTGCAGGCCTTCCATGCCTGGCCATCTACTTCCTGGGTGACCCCACTGGCAGATGACCTTGTTAAACTAATTGCGCAGCATGCCTGGAAGGCCCCGGACAGCATAGAACCTGTCCCACGGAGGCCAGACAAAAATTATATCTACACCTGAAGACCAGCCCCACTGGTCCTAGCAGTTGACAGTTGGTTCTATGATAGTGGCGGCGGCCACCAAGAGGTAACTGGCAGAAGATAGTTCCACCGACCATCCTCCAAACAGAGAGTCCCGTACCATGGACAGACTAGGGATGTGGACCTATGCTTCAGTGACATTCGCCAGTCACTGAATTATCTGGCACACTTTACTTGCATCAGCATTGTCGCCTCACAGTTAGATGTTGCACGTTCAATTCTCAGAGCGTCTTCTGTGTGGCAACATGCGTGAATGGGCGTTTCTTCATTGAAGGTTGTGCGTTAGGCCCGGCAAGCCAGTATGTAAAAATCTACTACCAATCATTAGCAAACTGGAGTTCCGCTGTGGCGACCCCTAACCAGGAAAAGCCGAAAGACACAAACAAACTTTACTTGCATCCAAAGAGACCTAATTTCTGAAATGTCTTCCTCTTTGTCCGGGGTACTACCTGATGAGCTGCATGATACTGTCACCTCGCAGCTAGCTACCCTTGAATCCATCTCAATGCATTTGATATCTCACACCGCCAAGGGGGCAGCTCGAGTTGCCACATCTGGTGTTGTCATGAGATGTAATGCTTGGATGCGGTTGTGTGATTTCGCAGACCCCTTTAAATCTTCCTTTGTTAACACACAGGTTGATGGCTCTGCACTTTTTGGACCCAAGGTACGTGACACACTTGCATGTAGTGAGAAGACGGAAAGACCTTGTCTGCTGTGGGCATACACTTTTCCAACCCCCAGAATTCCAGGAACCAGAAAGGGGGAAAGATATGGTTCAAGAAATCCCAAGGATCCTTTCGGGACACTCGTGGTGAACAATCCCCCTGGGGTAGAGGGGGCAACTCATATGGAAGACACCCCTTTTGGGGTAGAGGGAGTCTGCATAACCAGGGGGCCAGAGATTCTTTCTCCAGAAGACCCTACCAGTGCTCCTGAGCAGCTGCCTGATTGCTTTCCTCTGGAAGCAGTCGGGGGTCATTTCTCTCTGCATCCACCAGCCTGGCATCTTATTACTACTGATCTTTGGGTGCAGAGAATAATATACAGAGGCTACCAAATAGAAAAACTGCTAAGAAAAAGGGTTATCCAACCAGTCCCACCAAAACAGACAGGATCCGAGTTTTACTCGAGGTTCTTTTTAGTGCCAAAAAAGACAGGGGACTGGAGACCAATCCTGAATCTCAGCCTATTGAACAAATTTATCAAACCTCAAAAATTCTGGATGGTCACAATACAGTCCATTCTTCCCTTCCTAGGGAGGGACAATTGGATGTGTTCTATAGACCTACAGGATGCATACTACCACATAACGATGGATCACCGCTCCAGGAGGTTTCTCCGCTTCTGGCTGGGAGCCAGTCACTACCAGTTCAGGACACTGCCATTCAGTCTCTCAACAGCCCCCCCGAGTGTTCACCAAATATATGGCAGTTGTGGTAGCCCATCTTTGACTACAAGGATTCCAGGTGTTTCCCTATCTAGACGACTGGCTTTTTACCACTCCGACCAGGAACCTCCTAGTCCGCAGCCTCTCTTACACTCAAGATCTCACTTTCTGCTTGGGGATTACAATCAACAAAGACAAATCTCCGATGTCTCCAATGAAGGCACTGGAATTTATTGGAGTGGTCTTCAACACAACATCCTGTCAAGCTTTTCTCCCCCCTCACAGGCTTTTAAAAATAAGACACCAAATTCAAGACCTCTTCCTCGCACGTTTGTACCAGCACATCTTGTACTGCATCACTTGGGCTCCATGGCAGCTGCCATTACTTTGGTATCAATGGCAAGACTGCACACGAGAATCCTGCAGTGGCTCCTTTCCGCACAATGGTCATTGTTAACCCACCCACTCAACCACATGATACGCCTTGCAAACTGTTGCAAGGAGAAAATGCTATGGTGGATGGAGCCACAAAAGAATCTTTGGTGTCGACTGTTCTGTCTTCCCCAACCCACGGCCATGGTGACCACGGAAGCTTCACTATTAGGGTAGGGGGGGGAATTTTCAGGGAAAGACTGTCCAAGGCACCTTGTCCCCCCCCCTCTTGAGGCCAACTTGCACATAAATGTCCTGGAACTGAGGGCAGTTCTCTTAGCGTTGCTAGAGTTCCATGCATCTCTGCCTTCGGGGACCATTGCAATTCAGTCAGACAACATGTCAATCGTCTTGTATATCAACAAGCAAGGTGGAACCAGATCATACCCCCTGTGTCGGGAAGCTATGAGAATTTGGCACTGGGTGATAGCTTCCAATCGTTTTCTTAAAGCAAAGCACATTCCTGGGAGTTCCAACCTTATTGCGGACAACCTGAGCAGGAACGTCCTGATGCCCCACAAATGGTCCCTCAACCCTGTAATAGCAGCTCAGATCTTCCAACACTGGGGCAAGCCTTGCTGCGACCTGTTTGCTTCTCCCTGAATTACAACTGCAGGAGCTATTTTGCCTTGAACCCCCCCCCCCTCAGGGGGAACCACAGAGGGACGCTCTAACACACGATTGGCTTTCAGGTCTTCTGTATGCCTTTCCCCCATTTCCCCTCATTCCAAAATTTCTCCAGAAAGCTCAGAGGTTGAAAAGCAAAGTGATCCTCATTGCTCCCTACTGACCACATCAAGTCTGGTTCCCGTTTCTATGGCCTCATCTGATTCACAGCCTGTGAATCCTAAATCATTCCCAGGCCTGTTATTCCATCCTCAGGGATTGATTCATCCAAACCTGCACAATCTCAAGCTCACAGCCTGGTTCCTTCACTTCCAATGATTGCCAGGCTGCCTGACATCCCATCTCCTGTTTGTGAAATTCTTCTGGCCTCACACAAACCTTCCTCTAGAAAGGTTTATTCTAGTAAATGGACTAGGTTCTCTTTTTGGGCCAAAGACCAGAACTTAGACTCTTTCTCTATGCCTATTGAAAAGATTCTGCAATACTTGACTTTTCTCCTGCATGCAGGAGCCTCAGCTTTAACGATCACTGTACATTTAGCAGCTATCACTTATTTTCGTAATGGTCTTGAAAATTCTTCTATTATGTCACACTGCCTATGCAAGACTTTTTTGAAGGGAGTATTACATGTTAAACCTCTGGTCAAGCCTCCCTTAGATCCCTGGGACTTGACTATGGTGCTTCAATCCCTTACATGCTTTCCCTTTGAGCCCTTTGATTCATGTGATTTGAAATTTTTGTCATGGAAAACCATACTCCTTGTAGCACTCACCTCAGTGAGAAGAATATCTGAGCTGCAGTTCTTGAGTGTCAGGGGTTCTTACTTGATCTTCCACATCGATAGGGTGTCCCTTTGTACTGACCCTTCCTTCTTTCCCAAGGTCATTTCTGTTTTTTCCATTAACTAATCTATTGATCTGCTGGTTTTCTTCCCAAGGCATTCTAATAGAGGAGAGTACCTTTTGAACACCCTAGATGTCCACCGACAGCTTCGTTGTTATTTGGACAGGACTAAATCTTTCCGGAAAACAGATCAGTTGTTTGTGGCCTTTGCAGGACCCAGATTGAGTAAACCTGTTTCCAAAGAGACTTTATCCTCCTGGCTTAGGAACATCATTACCTTTATCAACAGAATAAGCTGCACTTGCCTTCCAGAATAAAGGCTCATTCAACCAGATCTATGGCTACCTCTGTAACTTTTCATTCCAGAGCCTCTATGGATGATATATGCACAGCTGCCACATAGGCAAGACCTCATACCTTCATATCTCATTACAAATTGGATTTGGCTTCCAGGGGACGAGCATCTTTGGTTCTATGTTGCTCAGGAATATCCTTCCTTAGGGCCACCCAGGACTCAAGTAGCTGGGGACTCGGTCCTAACAGTAAATAATGAATAAAGATTTACAACATCAGATAAAGAAATTATGTCTTACTATAACGTTCCATCTGTGTTGTAGATCTTTATTCATTCTTTACTTCCCGCCCTTCTTCCCCCTGCCTGGATTCCTGGTGGACTTTAGGTACTCTTGGTTAGGGTATTTGCTCACACAGAGCCACCTACCTTTTTTCCTATTACTACATCATTTATCTAGGGCCAACAAACTTGATCTGGAGTATCTAGGAGAGGGGTGGAGTGGGTAGGTTCTTAGCTGAGAGTTTTTGGCTTGGGCGAGCTGGGAAATGGCTGCATCAGTTCCGAGGATGGAACCGAGGTCCTAACAGTAAAGAATGAATAAAGATCTACAACACAGATGGAATGTTATGGTAAGACATAACTTCTTTTTATATCGGAGCACTCCATGTAAAAAGAAGCAGTTGAGCAATATCGAACTTGATCCCCAAAGTGGCAACTAGGGTGATGGATGTACTGAAGATTAATGAAATTATGATTGTATTGATTGACTTACCTTCATCCTGATTGTTTATTTGGTCAGCATCATTGAACACTGTAGATTTATGTTGCTTTTGCAAACAGGAAAATGTAATTTCTTACTAGAATTTCACAGGAGGTTTTGTTCAATGAGTCACCTGTCACTAGTGTTTTAAGGTGTGAACCATGTGCATTTTATAGAGTGTTTTACATGTGCTGTTGCTAGTTTTATCTAGAGTAGAAAATGAAACTGTCTCAGGTAAAATAACATCATCAGTTAATACCGATCAACGTATTTACAATCCTGAGAGTTCCATACCTCTCAACCCCTTAGCACAAGAAATCTGGATAACACCAAAAACAACTGGGGGACAAAGCCCCAAAATAGGGACACATTTTAAATGTTGCTCTTACAAACTTGAAAGTTGTTAGAGCAAAAGGTTATTTGTTCGCATGCATTTTCTGAAGGATACAAAGTCTGAAACTCAAATATCTAGCATTATTTAGTGACTTCTAACCTCACTGATTTGCTGTAAAAAAAAAACAAAAAAAAACCTACAAGGAACTGACCTTCCAGAGGCAAAAATCTGGATATTCTGCGAAAATAACAGAATTGAGAAGCATGGTTGTAGCTTCACTGTTACGACTGCATAAAAGTGAGATGGTATCTGGCATGATCTATGATGTCTATTTTTGTATGCCTTGACATTGGAATTACTGAAATGATGAAGTGCAGTCATATCTCTCAATCTTCAAAATGTGGAACACTACCTTTAGCAATGGGAAAAATGTGGAACACGTACTAATTGCTTAGTAACAACTTCAAAATCATAGTGGGGTTAAATGTATAACTTTATACTTACGGAAAGTTATTTTGATGAAGTAATGTATTATTACTGTGTTATTTACCATGGATCTTAGTTCAAATATTTCTTAACACTGAATGTCTGGCAGACCTGTTCAGTGTGTTCTTTTTAAGATTCCAAATGAGGAGCATTCTTCATAATGAGGTACACTTCAGACATATGAGTGCATTTGTTTTCTTCTTTGATTTATTATATGCAGACATTTTAAACTGCAGTCAGACATTTCCCGTGAATGTGATCTGTTCTCAGTTTTACAATATGAACTGCAAGTATGTGGGGAAAAAGTATTTTAATTCCATATTGCATACTAACTGTTGCAGACTGCCACAGTCTCCAGTATGTTCATTAAAAAGCTTTCATATTTATAAGGTCCTATTGTTTTCAAGAGATTTACTGATCAGAGGCAGAGCCTGAATGGCTAACTGAAGGCAGCACTTTTTGGAACTCCATAAACTAGTATTAAAATCAGGAAATTATATTAATTTTTCTAACAAAAACACTACAAGTAATTAGTTAACAGTCTAAAGTAACTAATTACAAGTTTTCGTGGATTTTTACAAGAAATTTCCTGTCAAATTATTCAAGAGTCTATATACAGTAATTGGATAGATGAGTAACTTGAAGAATTCTCATTCTGATCTGACACTAAAAAAGGAACTACAACTGGTGACTACTACATTACAAGAATTATCAATGAAAATGGATGACTTCAAGGTTAATCTACAGAATTTAAGAGAGAATACACAGAAACAGACAAAGGTCTTCAAAGAAATACTTCAGCAACATTAGTCAAAGATAACAACCATCAAAGCTTCTTTGTCAGACATTGATAGAAGGCTTAGAGAAGAGGAAACACAAACAGAGTTTCTCCTGAAGTAAAATACCTGGCTCTCTAATAAAGTAGATGACCTAGAAAATAGGGAAAGAAGATCAAACATCAGGATTTCGGTTTACCTGAGAAAACAGAAGGAGGGGACATTATATCTTTCTTAAATTCATGGATTCCAGAGATTCTAGATCTTAAAGAAGGATTTTCATTTGGTATAGAGAGGGCACATTGTGCTCTGGGAAATAAACCTTCAGCATCAACCTCATCACCATCTTCTGTGCCACCAAGATCAATTATAATAACATTTTTATCTTTCATGGACAAAGAACTGGTGTTGAAAATAGCATGGAGGAAAAGTCATATTAAACACAATCAGAATCTAATAAGATTCAATAATGATTATTCCACTAAAGTGCTGGAAAAGAGAAAAAAGGTATGGCCACTAATAAAAAACTCTGAAACAGAACAACATTAAAGCTCAATTAGCCTTCCCTGCAAAAATAAAAATTCTCCACCTACGTGGGATGAGAACCTTCAACACTCTGAAAGAAGCCCTACAATTCATCAAAAACAATAACATCATAACTATCTCAGAAGATATGAAATGGGCATCCCCATCCTTGAAGAGAACCACTGATAAAAATGGCTGGACTGATGTTAAAAAGAGGAAACAGAAAACTGAATCTAAAGTACCAACATCTGTGAAATATCTCAAAGTGTCAACTGCAACCTAAATATTAAAATCATTTAAATGGGTTCAGTATGTTACAAAACTTTTAACCTCATATATATATATATATATATATATTATATTATATATATATATATATATATATATATATATATATATATATATATAAAACACATATATACAGGAAAAGGTATGTTTCCTATAACTCTTGACACGATTTACTAATTTAATGTATTAGTCATAAATTATTTCTTGCTAATATTTTCTTTCCTTTCCTCATCTCTTTTTTATGTTTTCTTTTCTTCTGTTTTTTTCTCTCTCTCTCTCCTTATACTAAATATATGTTAAAATTATTTATTTAGTATAGTTACTTATACAAACTAGTAATATCAAAGTTAAAATATTCTGTTCTATAACTCTGTATTTTCAGCTTATTGGTTTCATATCTATTTATTTAGTTAATTATTTTTTTAATTATTAAACTGCTTATTGATATTTCCTGTTAGCTGAACTGAACCCTTGTCGCTAGATGCAATATCACTTTGAATGTAATAGATCTATATAGTAGCATTCCAATGGTTTTCAGACTGTATTACTGAAATGCCCCCCGTAACTATGAATGGTTTCCGTTTTCAAGTTAAGAAACATAACTGAGGACTGACAGTTAAAATTAAAGTAACATGAATTAATTTTTTTTCATTGCTGACATGACTGAAGTTGTTAGGAAAGAGACTTGTTTGAGTTCCAGTCATAACACGCTGAAGTTTGCTTATAATATAGTCCTGGAGTTTATCTTGTTTACCATTTAGTAATTGTAGAGAAAATATGTTATTATGCCTGATCAGCATTGGTTGTTTCAGGCTATTTGGTTTTCAGCCTGTGTGCACATAAAACATCTAACTTTTTTTAAATATGCTAGTTTATTACCATTGCATGTGTTAAAGTGCTAAACCGGTTAGTAGGTAACATACTTTGATGGGCAACAGTATAACATTTATTGAGTTGGTGAACTTGAGTGTCCTTCCTTTGGATGATGCATTAGAATATTGTATGGGAGCAGCAATCTTGTGAGCTGCAAACATGCAATGACTGCATATAATCCTGTATTCACTACAGTATAAAAACACCAACCTTCTCTCCCCAGGCATTAATAACAACTATTACTTACCTTTCTATTTTAACCTTTGTCTCACTGCCCACTATTCACTGCATAGTATATGCATTTTACAATCATCTTACAATCAGTTGGTGTTTCAAAAAGGTCTTAAGCCATGTATGTACCCCTAAAGAGCAATGCTGTGAACATCAATGCCTGAATTGTGGCGAACAGTATATTTTTCATTCTTGAAACACTGAAGGAGAACTGTTGCATCCCATAGTTTTATGCTACCTAAAATCTTGTCAGGTCATTGCCGTGTGCTCTTGCTGCAAGGGCCGTGATTTGTGTTACAATTAACGGACAAAACTGACACTAAAAACGAAATTCAGGTGTCTTAGAAACCTGCATTATTAAGATAATGATAACCAAAATAGCAAGACACTTATTTCCCTCCCAGGGAAATAGATATCAGCTGAGTAGTGTTTTGGGCAGGGCTTGTTAATGAATTTGGTATCTAGTTTTCAGGGTTAATTTGTAAAAGTTGTTTATAGCAGAGATACAACAGAACAAATGCGAGCTGTGGATGTCAATGTAATAATAAAAACGGCAGAGATGGCAAGAAATATTGTCGTTCTAGTAATGCCTTCTTGTACCCCCTAAAATGATAATGCTTTGTGCATGGCTTTGTTATGCATGTAATGTCATAACTTGCTTTTTAATCCACTATTGCTGGGTTACGGGCACAGCTTTTGTGGAACTAATGTGCAGATACATCAGGCCGGAACAGAGGAGTGCTGCTGTCTAAGCTGCTTAGTGCTGTATGTGGACAGAAGGTATACTGAGAATAGGGTAAAAAGTGGAATGAGCATGGTGTGAGCTGACCCTGACATGTTGCGGCCATGGGCAGTGAGATCCTTGCGGGAGATGAGAAACAAAAGGAAAGGGTGAGGGGGAAAACTGTATATTGAGCCATTTTCTCACAGTAACTGTTTGAGTGGGAATTAAGAGCTTGTTTTAAATGAAGATGTTAAAGACTGCAGGTCACACGAGCTAGGGAATCAGTTTTCAGCTTTCTCTATAACTGATGAGTATGTTTAATGTTGTCATAGCAATGAGTAGGAAAGGAATTGATTGGTTGTTGGTTTACTTGTAGTCTATAGAAGCACGGACACATTTTACTTATGGAAACAAGTTAGAAACCCTTTATTTAGTTATACCCCTTATATGAGAACATAAAGCTAAAACAGGTTAATATTTGAAGCATACATTAACTAAATGTAACATTAAAGTAAACTAAGCATCTAGAATGCTATAAGTACCTGATAGTCAAATATATATATATATATATATATATATATATATATATATATATATAGAACTGCTATGCTTTACACCACTTTGTTAATATAGCTACATACACTTTCTTTGAATGCCTTTCTATAACATAACTATAAATACCAACTAAAGCACAATAAGATTAATGGTTATATTTATGTTATAAGATAATTTTACAGTCTCTTTAACTTTAATGAACAGTACTTGAAAGTATATGCTTGTCTGTTACAGGAAGTGATAATCTTCAAAAATATATGTAATTTGTTGCAAGCCTCTATGATTAAGGATTTAAAGTGTTTGTGTGTTTCAAACAAGTGAATATTATATCCAATATGGAAAGATATGTTGATACAAATAAGTTGAATAAGTTTAATAATCAGTATAATTCAACTGCATATGTTTTTTATGTTTAGATGGTAAAGATATAGTAGTTAATTCATTTAAATCAATACCTTCTATAACCAAATGTTTTAAAATCAAAATAATAGTAGTTTTAATAGACTTCTTTAGTATTTAAAAGTGTATATGAAGCTCAAGTGAATGGGAAAAGGAAGTTAAAGTGTTAGTTCATCGGATGTACCTATCTGTTGGACTAGGAATGTATTTCATTCCATGGTGGATAGGGATTAATGATCAAACTACTTTAATATTAGTATTTATTTTTAGTTTTTAGGATGTTAATTAGTTTCACCAAGCCTGACTTATACTTGAGTACTGTAGTGATAACATGCTTCACTGAGATAGATGATTATGTACAAATCAATAATATTTTAATATTAGAGGAGGGGATGACTCCAGGTAAAGTTAATGACACTTTAAACGTTTCTTCAAAATAATCTGATATGGAGTGTTCTTTATTATCTTTAAACATTAATGGTCTAAATAGTCCAAATAAAAGATAGAAGGGTCATGGATACAATAGATTCTCTAGTGTGCAAATATAATAATTTATTCATAGTTTTTGAAAATAGACTACAGCTGATTAAAATGGTTCTTCTTCCTAAACATTTTGTATGTTGTACAAGCCACTTTGTTAATTCCTGAGAAAAACCTGTTTTAAGAAAATAACATCAATATTGCTAAGATTCTTGTGGTATCCTAAAAGAAACAAAATTGCACATACCCATCATACCCGGCAATGGGATCAGGGAGGAATACATTTCCCAGATATTGAATCTTATATACGAGCTACTTTACTTAAAACTGTGATTGAATGGATCAATCCTAGTTATATATCCCACTGGAAATTGTTACATACAACTATAATAATAAAAAATGAAAACAATTTGCTTAAAAATACTATTACTATAGCCAAGGATAATATATTATGTTACTCATTGACCTTACATTTACAGTACAATATAACTAAACTTACTAGGTCAAATTTAATAAATCATTTATTTGATCACTTTAGGAAATTCATAAATATGAATATGGATTTAAAGCTTTGGTTTGCAACATTAATTCCCTTCAGCATTACTAAAAACTTTCCAGATAGAATTCTTAGGGATATATTCTTCTCTTGGGAACAGAAAAATCTAAATTGTTGGCTGCATTGTATAAAAAATCAGCAAGTCTTGGATACACAATATATGATGTCAACTTATAAAGTGAATTCTCATGAATGGGTAATACTTCAGAATATATTGACATACTCCAAGGATCTATGTAGGATAATAAATAATTCTTCTTTCTCAACTCCACCTAAATTTATAATCAGACTGTTTGAAATTATATATAATAATAAGAATATGAAAAATGGAACTTCATACTTATATAATCTAATAAAAAAACTATAAAACATTACTTAGACCAGCATATTGGCAATTTATTACTGAACCCACAGACATCGCCAATATCCTGGCAGACAGGTTCAGTGCAAACTTCTCCCCCCCCCCCCAAAAAGAGCAAGTATCTATCCCAGCAGAGGGCTGCCTCCCAAACATCTCTGATGCTCAGGTGAAGGCTGCCCTCTCCAAAGCAAAAAAACACTGCTTCCATGGGACCAGATGGTGTTCCAGGTTGCGTCCTACATGAACTCCAAGAGGAACTAATCCCTCAAATAAAACAGCTATACAATCTCAGCCTCACTACAGGATATGTGCCCACAGAATGGTGTACAGCAACAGTGGTCCCACTCCACAAAGGTGGAGCCTCTATGGACCATGGAAACTATCGCCCCATAAGCCTGACTAGCTTAGTCTGCAAGGCTATGGAGAGGATCATCATGGATCTCATAAACAAAGACATTGGGGACCTACAGACACTAGATCCTACCCAGTTTGGCTTTGTCAAGGGCAGATCCTGCCTTTTGAACCTGGTTGACTTCTTCGAAACAGTCACCAAAGGCAGTCCACACAGCCTATCTGGACCTTGCAAAGACATTTGACACAATACCCCACTTGGGCATCATAGATAAGCTATCCGGCTTAAATATAAACCCCTATGCCACAAGATGGGTTGCAAACTGGCTCAAAGACAGAACCCACAGAGTGAGAGTTGCTGGAGCCATGTCAGACTTGAAACTGGTCACAAGTGGCATCCCACAGGGTTCTGTCCTGGGACCACTCTTGTTTGGTATATACTTTTCCAAGGTACAGGCAAACATGGGAGGACTATGGCTCACCAAGTTTGCAGATGACTGCAAACTGGGCACCATAATCAACTCTCCAGCTGACACAAACATCCTTCAAAAAGGTCTCACAGAGACAGATAACTGGTGCCAGGGCCATGATTTAAAGTTAAATGCCAAAAAATGTATAGTCATGCCCTTTGGCAAAAACAATGTGCCCACAAATTACCACATAGGCGGAAACCCATTAAGTACAGAGAAAGTTATTAGGGACCTGGGGACCCAAGTTGATAGCAATCTCTCCTTTGAAAACCACATTGCCAAAGTGGTTAGAAAGACCTTCTACATAGCCCACCTCATCACAAAGGGTTTCACATCTAGATCAAGAGAGGTAATCGTGCCCCTTTATTCATCCCTCATCAGGCCCATCATAGAATACAATGTCCCTTTTGGGATGTACCTTACCCGACACCTGCAGCAATTAGAAAGACCCCAAAAGTATCTCACCAAGAGGATCAAGGGTCTCAAACAGATGCCATATGCTGTTTGGTTAAAAAAACTCCAGCTCTACTCAGTTGCATACCGCCTACTTCGAGGCTATCTATGCCTGACATACAAAGCTATGTCAAATCCAGAATTAATGGACATGCTCCACCTCAGTAAATCTAAATCCCTTAGAGCCACATGCTCGAGGGACTTGAACCTCAGCACAGAAATAAATAGAACTTGCTGGAGGGACAGGTTCATAACCCAGAGGCTCCCTTCGCTCTGGAATAGAATTCCAGTTCATGTGAGGCAGAGCACCTCACTGAATCTCTTCAAGAAGAATCTCGATAGGTGGATGGGGGATCGTAGGTTTGTCCCAGGGATTACTCCCGTGTCACTATTAGACAGAGGCACAGTAAACTAAACCTTAAAAAGGGCACAGTATACTCAAATCAAGGGGTGGTGTAAGCCATACAGAATCGGTCTAGGCTTGTAATTGCCCCAGGGCAGATAGCCTAGTATGAACCTATGAACCTAAATCTACTACTTTCAGTAAAATTGACTTCTTGTTCTCATTATTGGAGAATATTTACCTGGAAATTCCTCCATAGATCCTTCTTAACTTTGGATAAAGTTTCAAAAATCAATCCTTCTAGTAATGGGTTATGCTGGAGATGTCAAAAGTTTGATAAAGCTGATTGGTCTCACATTATCTATGAATGTATAAAAATTAAAACCTTTTGGGAAAGTATTAATAATTTCATGCAGGTGATTTATATAGATAATTTTGTCATGACCAAGGCTTTAATATTACTGAATATAACTGATGTTTTTTTTTTAAATAAAACTGACCTCTATATACTTTGGACTGTACTAGCTATAGCTAGGAAATGCATAACAAAGAGATGGACTTCTACCACAGTACCTAGCAAAGAAGATTTCCTCTGTCTGTTGAAGAGGACAGCCTTGATGGAAGTTAAAACCAAGAAATTAAGAATGTTTCCTAGGCCATTAACTAATAATCCATGGAAAAAAGTTTTGACATTGATTGACACTTTGCAAATGGATCTAACCTCCTCTTGAAACAGGTACTTCTTAAGTTTAATTAAACTATATCTGTATAACTTTAAACATGTCAGGCTAAATGTAAATTTGTATATAGTTAATTATTATCTAATTTGATTGTAAATTGTAATAAGTATTCATGTATTGTTTTATTTCATATTCAAAATAAAATCATCTGAGTAAAACAAGAGATATACTGATCTGTAGCAAAGTTATTCTCGAAGATTTGTTTACATAACACCAATTACTTTGATGGAAAAACAACCCCCTTCACTTAATCTCCTCCTTTTATCTTAAAAAGAAAAAAATACATATATAAATAACAATGCATGCCATGTAGGAATTGACTATAGCGAGAGAGGTTGCGTGTTATATGAGAACTGCTCATAGAAACTCTGTAAGAGCAATGGAACAATTCTCACTGTCCACCATCCTTTTGCTTTTCTTGAAGATAATCTATCATTTTTCTTTCTTCCTTCTTTTCTTTTTTTTTTTTCTTCATCAGTTAGCAGCTCCATTATGCTTGTTTGATGACTGCTTTTCAGATGAAAGTCACAGATAAAAGGGCTTTAAATAAACTGCTCCATGTTTCACTGTTTAATCGTAATTCAGATGATAGTAGTTAACATTAACCAGGATGATCCAGGGTTTATGGAGTCCTCAGCTATTCATGATGCTAACCTCACCTTATCTTTTTTGTTCACTACCCAGATGTGCACCTGCTTTCTTCTTCCAGAGCAAAGAATTGAGTGTATTAGGAGATGTTTATCATATTGTTCACATTTGCAGTAATGATAACTTTTGGGAATTCTGCCACAGAAAGACCAATGTCTGTCTTGACTTCCAAAGCTTTTTATTCCCCCACCCTTAGATAGATGGAGACCCTCCCACCTAGACTTTAGTGTGTCTACCATATAAGAGCGACATCTGCTTGCACCATCTCCCATTATTTCTTACAGCAGTATAAGAAGAAGAAGTGGCTGTTGATGTGAATATGGATTGTCATTCATTCATCAGCTTGGCCTGCCTTACAGATTATGATACGTTCCTTATTAGGGAAACATTTTCTTTATTGCTGCCTGTTATTTGTTTGTGGAATTATAACTCTACAAGCACCAGGTATAGAATTCAGTTTCTAAACTTACCATGTGCATTTCTTGTAAAAAGCAAATACTCCATAAATACTTTCACATACAGTGCTTGTTTTATTTAGTGGCAGAGCACAATATCACCTCTTGCCCACATTGTGGTACATTCATCCAGAAATGGAGATAAAAAAAAATAAAATAAAAAACAAACTGAGGCCTCTGGCAATGCCCATCAGTAGGCTGGTGTGCTTTCAGATGAAGCATGTCCTTCTAAGCCAAAACTCTTTATCAGTGGGTCAGTCTGGGTGCTCCCATACAGGCATCTAGTTCTGGTAGCCCCAGCAGACACCTCTGTTGTGATAACTAAGGGTTAGGGAAGTATACAGCCAATTTTGGTAAGTGAGGATGCATGAATCTCAGAGGTTAAAGTCATTAGCACTTTCGACAATCTGCCACTACACCAAAAAGCACAACCAAGGCATCCTGACCTTGGACATCCACCATCTTGCCTCAGCCTACTTCCAGACTCTCAGACTTTTTTTTTCAGTCTGCCCAAATTACATCAAACCCACTTTCAACAAGTCAATATGGGATACCTTCTGAGCACCACCAGACAAAGGGCATTTTTTTCAGTCAGAACAGGTGCAGTTTCTGTTGATATATTTCACTTCCATCCAACATCAGAACTAGATTACAGCTAAGGAATTCCTCATGACCCTGGACTGCATGGTGTCTTCACTCCTGATGGTCCCTCTGGCAAAAATTCACTAGAGAAAAAAATGCAGTTGTACCCATGGAGAGGATGGCATCAACATGCCCACTCCCTAAAGTGGTTCATTTCTCTATTGCATTTGGTCGCAAAATAACTCTTATTGTAGATACAACAGGTGAACCACAATCATGAAATTCCCTCTCAGGCCTAGCCCAGATACCACACACATGCCACAGACTCATTAGACATGGTTTGGGGAGCCCACTCTGGGAAACTGAAGATCCAAGTGACAAAATTCAGAGAAACAAGCACATCACCATCAAATAGACGATTTCCATAGTTTTAGCTATAAAAGTTTTCAAACAGACTCGATAGCCACGGAACTTGCATAAACACAAAGACAATACAGTGGTCATGTGGTACACCAACAAGCGGGAAGGGGGTTATCTATTTTTACCTCTTGTTCTTGGTGAGCATGGAACTAAGTTGCCTGGCCCAGGAGTTAGGACTGACCCTAAGGGCATCTTGCATTCCATCTCTGGAGAAAGTTCTGGCAGATCAAATGAGCAGAACAGAACCAGAACCTCATGAATGGATGCTGGACAAAAATGTCTTTTTAGACTTGGTCCACAGGTGATCTCTGCTAGAAAAAGACATTTTTGCTGCTTCAGAAAACAAACAGCTAAAGAATTCTTGCACCAGGATGTCAAGCAAAGGGGCTTGGACGATAAAGTCCTTCTCAATTAGTTGAACATGTCTATTTTGTATGCCTTTTTCTGTTGTCCCTCTTCTTCTAAGGGTAATTCAATAGATAAAGGAAGACAAGCCAAAAGATCTGCTCATAGCACCTTTTGATTAAGACAACACTGGTTCTCTCCTCTACTCAGTATGTAAGGATAAAGCCTGCTCCACTGATTCAGTTTATAGACTTGTTATTCCAAAACAAAGGTTCATTCATACATGCCAATGTGAAGACAATAAGGCTGACAGCATGAATGACCTAGCACCCCCCCCCCCCCGTTTGGTTACATTTTTACTGAGAACATGCTTGCTATTATGACAGAAGCTAGGAAACCAAATACAAGGAAATGATACCTAGTAAAATAAAAAGGATTCTCCCTTTGGTACTGTACAAAAGCCGATTACAATAACTAGTTTTCAGTGTCCCTGGTCCTCAAATATCTATCAGAGCTTTACAAATTAGTATTATCTTATGCATCATTGCAAGTCTATGCATTGGCTATCTCTTCCTGCCTTGTGTTTTCCCCTTTTTATTATTCATTTCTTCTAGTAAACAGTTCATGAAGGGGGTACTACACCTAACAAGAAATCTCCCCTGCATATGATAGAAGAATTACTGTAACCACCTTTTGAGCATGCTGATGCTGCATTCCTGGAGTACTTGGTCTGCAAGTTTGTCTTTCTATTGGCCATAATTAATGCCAGAAGAATATCCAAATTTAAGGTGGTTATGTGCAAGCAGCACTTTCCTATTTGCTTCAGGGACTGGGTAACTTTCTGCTCAAGCTCCACTGTCACATCCAAGATGGTATCAGAATTTTCTGTAAATCCAGCCATACTTCTCCCAGTATTTTACCCTACCTCATAAAACGTGTGTGTGTGGGGGAGGGTGCATACCCTTGGATGTCTACAGCCAGATGATATTTTATTTTACACAGAAAAGACTTAAGAGGTGAAGATAAACAGCTCAGTTGTTCGTAACCTTTGGAAAGGGTAGGTAGTGCAAGCCTGTCTCAAAACTGACGTGTCAAATGGCTGTTCTATGGCATTTCTTTCTTTTACATATTCCATGGCAAAACTCTTCATGGCATGTAAGAGACCATACCTCAATAAAAGTAGCAGCAGATACACCCACTTTTATTAGAGGTTGTCTGCACCTAACCCATCTTTGAAGCAGCTATTTCATTGTCTGGCCACACCCTTTCTAAGTACTACAACTTGGACGTTACCTCCAGAGACAGAGTAAGATTTGCCTCTGCCATTCTTCAACAATTGCTACAGGCAATACCATCCTAGTGCCAGCCACTTTGAGGTCCATAAGCTTTGGGAATCTTTCCAAAAATCAACACTGTTGTAACAATGAGCAATGAGACGAACATAGTACAGTCTTGCAGGGACTTATCATAACTGAAGATGTTCGAGTAGGTTCACTGTTTCAGTAATATTGCTTTCTCTCCCTTCACACCTCTGTCTCCTGCCTATTACCATTTTGGGGTTGGGAAGGATTTGCAGTCGCATTTTTCCACGCTTCACTCTTCGCTAACTACAAGGTGCCTCCTTCCTCAAGTTTGATTACTGCATGGAGAAGAGAGCTTTGGTGGTTCTTTTGGCTGGACTATCATCCCTAGGGTTAGCTAATGCTCTGACTTCAAAATTCTGCAGATTACAGGGGCAAAAAAAAGAACTAAAGGTGGCACAAGTACATGTCCCACATAAATGGCAGGTATGCAGATGTCCAGGTGGGAGGGTGAAATTCTGTTGAAGTTAGGCTTGACCCTGGGTCTACTTTAGCAGTAGTCCCAAAAGCATCTCTGCAATAGTGAACATACTCAAAACATTTGCAATTTTGGCAAATTCTGTACTGTACCTTATAAGTTTAATGAACACTTGTACCACATTTATATTATTCAGATTATAGCTGGGGAAAAGTATCCCACACTAATTATTTGTTACACAGCAGATTTGTATCAAGGCTCTTGGGTTCTATTCTATTTATTTATTTAACATTTGCTAACTGGGAATGTCAGACTTGGAATGAGCCAATTTTCAGTGAAGGCCCGGTGAGAAACGCTTCAGATGCTTGTCTTTGTATTCTGAATTGATTCTGAAAGCTGTAACTAATTGTGAGTAATTCACTTTAGGTTCTACTTTTCATCTTCACAGGAAGACAAAAAAAAACTAGTTGTCTTTTGAGCTGTATGACTTCAGACTAACTTTCCTTTCCTTGATGTTCCATGACACAGACTGAATCTCAGCAAGACTGGAAATAAGTACAGCTTCATATTACATGCGACTGAAAAAAAAAAAACCTTCACCAGACACCTAACCTCCCCTGACCTATAATATTTTTATTTTTATTACTGTAAAATAAACACAAGGTGTCCATCTTCCATTTCTTAGTACTTATTTATGTATTTATTTATTGACCAGGAAAGTCCACTGGGTCAGGCACCCATTTTCAGTGGAGGCCCGGAGAGAAAAGCTCTACAATTAATACAGTCAAATAAAAATATAGATAATTAACAAAACAAATTGTAAAAGCGGAAATATGCAGAAATTAAAAAAAATTATAAAAGTAGAATACATAGACAATATAAAACTTATCAGTATGTATCAGAACTTATATAAACTTAGATAACAGTTGGTAGTATAGTACAAAGCTTGAGTTCATTCTTTTTGGCATTGCATGAAAAAAACATGGCAGTTCTTGCCGAGCAGTTATAATAGTGGTAATAGAGCTGTGTTGCTGTGAGGGTAAAAGTTATTTTGAACTATAGAACTGGGTTAGAAATAAGTAGTGAAGGTTTTATGATGGTTTGTTTGATTTGTATTGGCATTTGAGGTTATGTAGGAAGTAAGTTTTTAATGCTACTTTATATGTCTTTATACAGTCTATTTGGGTAATATGGGAGGGTAAGGAGTTCCATTTTTTAGCAATGCTATGGGAGAGGAAGCATTGTCCAACTCTTTTGTTGGGCTTGGCTACACTTGGTAGCAATTTATTGGAGGATTGTAGATTACGTGAAGGAATATGTTTGTAGTATTGATGAGAGTGCTGGGCAGGTATTTGGTTTATAAAATTAGCTTATGGGCTAGCATTAGTTGCATATAGCAAAGATAGTTTGGGAAATCCAACCAGTTCACTTTAGAGATTGCTTGAGAGTGGTGTGAGTGATTAGGCTTTCCTGAGGTGAATTTAGCTATTTTATAGTAACAAGACTAAAGTTTATTGCTGAGGGATGAGTGAAGGTTAGGAAAGATGGCACTGCCATAAAGTAGAGCAGGGATGAGTAAGGTACTTGCCAGTTTTGTTTTGGTGTTTTTGTCCATGTAAAGTTTATGACGATAAAGTTTGCCATGTTTAAAGTGTGTTTTCTTTATTGTGTTGAGAATGTGTGTTTCAAAGGTGAGTTTGTCATCAATTGTAATGCCTACTAGTTTGGCAGATTTTACTATTTCTATTTCAGTTCCGTCTTTAGATAAGATTTTGAACTCTATATCTGATGGTTTTTAAGTGAATAATATAAGTTTTGAGTTTTTTTTGGCATTTAGTAGCAGTTGTGAATTGTTTAGCCATGATTCAGTCTCTGTAAAAAACATCTTGAGTAACTGTGTGGAGGGCAGAGAAATTGTTTGAAGTAGAGATTATTGTTGAATCGTTGGTGTATTGGATAATTTTACCTAGTTGAGAGACTTTGTGGAGGTCATTAATAAAGATATCGAAGAGTAATGGTTCCGGAATGGAACCCTGTGGGACTCCTATGTTGTTTGACAGATAATCAGATTGGACGTTATGCCACTTTACAGATTGTTGTCTATTGTTTAGGTATGATGTAAACCAGATGAGGGATTTGGGGGCGCAGCCAAGTTTTGTTAATTGGATCAGAAGTTTAATATGTGATACTGTGTGGTACTGTGAACTTCTGTTCAGAACTTCATTACCTTGCATTCCTTTGTCATTGGCAGTAACATAATGTGTCAGTAGTAAGTGTGAGAACAGCTAGTTGAAGGAAACGGGTCTGTATCACAACACTGAACTAACAAGTTCGAACATTGTAATATCAAACCCTAAACTCCGAAACACAATAATAACAAAGACACAGAACAGCGATTTTTTCCCAGGGAAAAAAAAATCGCTGTTCTGTGACAAAAAAAAAATGAAAGCTTAAACTTAAACTAAAGTGGGGGGTCTAATTAAATATACCAATTCCGAGATTGCACCACAGTGGAGGAAATAGCAAAGCCCCAAAAATGGCCCACCAATTTTTTTCCCTGGGAAAAAAAATCAATGTGCCATGGCTTCGCTATCTTTGGATTTTGGACTTCAAGGTTCGATATTACAACGTTCAAACTTCTATGTGTTCAACATTGTAATATAGACCCGAAGGAAACAGCCAGGGCATATCCATGGCTTAAATCATGATTGCCCAGTTTCATGTCATCAAGACTAACACTGTTGCAAGCAGTGTGAAGATATAATTCTTCATCTCTGTGCTTTGCTGCTTCACATTAACACCTCAGGTTTGTAACCTGGGAGGGAAAAAAATCAATCACAATATACACAGATTTGCTTCACTCACCAGTAACTTCCAAAGTCAGGGCATTGTGGAATGCAACTTCAGCCATGGTAGTCAGTATAAGGTGTGCCATTTTTCTTGTTTGTTGCTTGTAACCTTAAATGACAGCTACACTATAAACACATCATTTCCTCTTCTCAGAGGGCATATTCCTCAGAATAAAATGTTTCCCACACTACCACATTCAGTGTAAAACATAACTGTTTCCCCCCATTTTTATACTATTTAGTTTCTCTTTCACTGTACAGATTGTTGGGCAAGATGAAATCTTGCAATATCACAGTTTAAGGATTTTTTGCCCTGGAAAAGTCCACAAAGAGAGGTGTTTTAGCCTGTTATTCTTTTCCTATGTCTGGGGTTGTAAACCTTTTGAGTTTCTTGGGATGCATATTTTGTTTGCCATCTATTTTTTTAATAGCTTCCTTATTCTCTTCCCATTGGGATCTGAAATCTTCTGAGTGTTGGGACTTCACAAAATGAATCACTCAATCAGGCTATCTATATTATCTGTCTATCATGTTTGTTAATTGGGAATTTCAGTTGGGAAGACCCATTTTTAGTGAAATTTAGGTAGAGAAATTTCAGAACAATAAGATAAAATTGGCCCTAGGTGTGAGTGCATGTGTGTATGTGCCTTCTGTAGATAATTCGGCGCTGGGCTGGCAACTCAACACTGTAAAACTCAACTGCCAATCATGAGTGGACAGGTGATCTGCTGTGGCGACCCTTAACCGGGAAAAGCCGGAAGAAGAAGAAAAATAACAGATAATATAACTAATTAGTACAAAGAACAGATATTTGCATTGCAGCATGTAAGAACAAATGTATTACAACATGAAAAAGCATTAGGAGGATAAACAAGTTAGTACAAAAATGTTTTATGAGCAAACAATAACTTCACAACATATGACCTGCAGATAACATCTGAAAAACACGGTTGATGTACAATATTAGTTAAATAATAAATATAATTGCCACTTTTTGATATGTTATCATAAGACTGCTTCTAAATACATCAAAACGTAGAGAGGTTTTCAGTCAGATAAGGATAAGACTGATGTGGAGGTAATACTGGTAGTAAAACTAGGAATCCTGTCAGTAAATCGACACCACATTCCCAGAAAGCAAACACTCCAAAAATGTTTCACTGACAGCACTTAAACTCAAAGTTAAATGTACCTACTCTGAGGTTACACAACATTGTAGAAAAAGGAATTCTCCACTGCAGACCAAAGTGTTTTCTGTGAAAATTATTTTGCTGAAATGGCATTTGCCTAAACTGCCGGTGATTGATATGCTCTAGTATAAAGTAAGGTGATAATGCATATTATGCAATGACTGTCCATTAATATTCAAAAACTTCTATGCTGATTGGTTAACTCAAACAGAGTGTCTGTTGTCAAATCAAACATATACCAATAGAAAAAAGTCCAGTTGCCCAGACTTTCTTCTATTAATATATGGTACGGAGCTTTCCAATTTTCTTGATTAAAATTAAAAAAACAAAACTTTGAAATCTGAACAGTTCAAATGTATGAGAGAGACAAGACAGAGAAAATGCAAGGAGAATCAGGTACGTTATGCAAAACTGAAGAAACATACTTGATTATCCTTGTATTTCTCTGCTGTGTCACTCATATGTCTGAACTGTCCAGATTTCAAAATTTTTTTTCCTAAAAAAAAAAAAAAAATAAAAGCAACAGATATCTTCCTTTCTCCATTGTTTCCTTTCCAAAACACAGATGTACTGTGTATTCATGGAACATAACTCCCATATGCATGCACACTACATCAAGAAAGCACCATGATACCGGAAAAAAGTGGAAGAACACCACAGTGCTATTATACAAAGACATTATTTTAGAAAAGTAACTTTTTTCTTAAATAATGTCATTGTGTCATAGCAATATAACCCATGGCTGGGTGTAGGTAATGCTGGATTTGCTCACGGTTGGCTTTGTTTGGTCACTCGGGCTTCACCCTCATGACCATACCACACCAACCATGGGTAAATCCAGCATTACCCACACCCAGCCATGGGTTATTGCTATAGTAGTTGAGTTAATGTTAGATTATAATGATGTGAGGGAAATAGGTGACATCACATTTACAAGCCCGATTTTGTTTAGATGCTGTTTAATTGAGAACTTGAAAACCTTCTTACCTGGGTTAAAGCCGACATTGAATGCCATTTTATTGCGTAGTTTCCCAACTGTAGCATGAAAGCTGCAGTCTCAATACTTGTGAGATTTAAGGTTGACACACTGAAATTTACTTAGGCTGTTAGAATTTATTGTGGATGATGATCTTAAACACGGTGATATGAAGGATATTTGGAATATATTAGTTTAAAAGCATAACAAAGCTGAGTGAAAGAAAGGTGAAAAGTGAATCTACAGATTGTGCAGAAAAAAGAAGTGGTGCATACTGTTGTGGTGTGCAAAGACAAACCTAGAAATTGTAAGTCTGCTCAGTTTTTTTAACAGGATGGAAATAGAATTTGAATTAGAAAAGAACACTGGAAACAAATCTGTATGTGAATAGTGGTTTGTTATATTATGTTTAAAACAAGACAAAGAACTCAAGATTTGGTCTGTACAAAAAAAAAAAAAAAAAAAAAAAAGACCCTCGACATTCTATCTTAAGATTATTAAGAGTAAGCAGTAATTCAGAGTACCACCATCAGATACTGCATAAAAGATTAGGGCATTATAATGCATGCTAATTCACTTACTACGCAGACTGTATTGCCTCAGGTTGCTGAAGAACATTTTCACTTAGTGATATAATGTATGTAACAGTAACATGCAGTGCAATTCCATTTCGACAATTTAGGAAAAATGCACTGCTTGATTTCTGTTTAAAAATATTTCTTATTACATACATGCTACTTTATAGAACGTTCCTTTTGCATATATTGTGTCGGTGTGCATGCTTGTGTAATGTTTTAGTCTTTGATTTATTTATTTATATTGTACATCTCCTGGTATTTCTGTGATTTCATGTCCATGAACCTTTTCTTTCCCAGGCTGTGCCTAAGTCGAGCCCAGTAATTGAGTTAACAGAGTTAGTAAAGAAAGACAAATAACCTCATCTTCTAGTGACCATGAAACTTGCCTTGCCCATTCTGTTGTTAAAATGGGTTTACTAACCTGGTGAACAAAACCAATAAATAGATAAGTACAAATAAATAATCTCATCTCCTAGGAACACCTAGTAAACTATAGGAAAGAAAGGGCTTAGCCAACAACAAAACAAAATTGTGTTGTTATGTCAGTCCCCATAAGGTCATTTTTTTTGTTAGAACAAAATGAAAATTAGTAATAACTGTAATGCTGGATGGACTTTACTGTTGCATAGAATTTAGACTTTTTAAATGACTGTGCATACTGGCACTTTATGGACATAGCCTCATTGTTGTTCAAGCAGCAGGACAGACTATAATGACATTGAGTCATCAGAGGTTTACCTGTAAGACAAAACAATGTGACCAATAAGTACTATTAGCATTTAATTAGTTATAAAAAAACACTAACTGTAAATGTTGATCTTTATTTATTGGTGCAGAAATTCAGCATAAATGCCAAACATTCCATCCAGTAAATGAGGCTTACCTTCCTCATGTTTTTGTCAGCCTGTCTTGCAGTTTTTGTTGCTGTGCCGAACTAAGCTTTGCTACCATGATTCAGAGAACATCCTCACTTTCTTTAAGTTTGCAGCTTGACTGCTTGTTCTACCATTTAAATTATTTGTGGTCAACAGACCTATAAATCAAAACACTATGCTCTGCGCGTAGGCACTGCACGGCCAGAATGAACCATACGAAAACCACCGTAGGCCAGCAGAAAGGTGAATCGAAGTAAAAAAAAGACGAAAAACTCTGAGGGTTACATGACAAACATGACTTTATTAACCAGACCAGTTTCGGCAAGAAATGCCTTCTTCAGTGATACTTCGTCAAAACAGTAAATGTTCAAAGTCATGAATATTTATAGACTCGAACATCCAATGAAAAAACTACCCAACCCATAAAGGAAATGGTATATTCCTAGTCCTTAAACAGCAATACACAAAACTAAATGATAAAAATTAAACTGAAAACTAATGCCAATAATAATAAGAGTAAATGTGACAGCATGAAAAATAGCTTTTGACATTGAATAATGAAAAGCCAATAGACTCCCTACATAGAATGGACTAAGTTTCCTACGAACATACAGATAGATTACATGGTGCAAAAACATAAAAATGTGTATATTCATCTTGACTACATAAGGATGATACGGGCATATTATTATTAACATCATATAATAAACTAACAATGCAAAAACTTAGCATTAATATATAAAGAACACATATAATTGATTATAATAATATACCACAAAATTGAAATGGTTCCTCATAAAAACTCTTTATAATTTTAGATCAACTTATAGTCTTAATAAAGTTGAAACTTATGATATAGTGTCCACTTATAATTAAAATGGACAAATACATTAGTTAGATATTTACTACCATGTATCAGTGCAGAAACATTAAACACCCTAAATATCAATACATTCCTGATAGAACATTTAGACCTGGTGGAAAAAGCGCACCCAATGTGATAATCCAATATTTTTCCTTATGATTTAGGATGCTATGCCATCCTTGTGAGTTGTTACGATCACCAATAATTCTATCAATAATCATAAAAGTGAATTGAGCATTTGGATGTTTCAATGTATGACGAAATAAGGCATTGGTCTCTTTTTTGTTCTTAATATCACTTCTATGTTCATTGATACGAGTTCTAAATGATCTTGAGGTCTGGCCAATGTAAAATGCCAAACACTGACAGGTAGCTAAATATATTACTCAGCTGGTACTACAGTTTCCAAAAATTTTGCAATCATAGACTCTACTAGTATTTTGACTAGTAAATTGTTTGAATTTGCGAATCTGTTTACATGAGCCACAATGACCACAAGGGAAGGTTCCCAACATTTCATCCCCAGACATAGTAAGTTGCTTATATATTTCCCTCCCCCCACTTTCCTTATGTTTAAAGTGAGAAAACAATGAACCCAATGTTTTTCCTCTCCTATATGCATACTGGCACTGAGGTCCCAAAAATGCTCTTAGCTGTTCATTAGCCAATAAGATGTTCCAATGTTTGTTAATAATGCCCTTAATGGCATTGTAATTTCTACCATAAGTAGTAACAAACCTTATAGTAGATGCAGAAGAATCACTTGGCTGTGTTTTGTATTGTAATAGGGTATCTCTGTCCATATTGGTAGACCAATCCATAGCTCTGGCAATGTCCCGTTCCTTGTAACCTCTGTTTGCAAATCTCTGATATAAGTCCAAGCTGGCTTTCTCTTATTCAGATTGTGTGGAACTAATACATTTCATCCGCATAAATTGAGACTTAGGTATGTTGCTGATGGTGTGACTTGGATGCATACTAGAAGCATGCAATATGGTATTGTATTGGGGATATTTGCGGTATGTTTTGGTATTCCAAGTATGGTCATTGTTCCTGGTAACAGTAACATCCAAAAAATTAATAGATTGTAAATCATAAGTGGCCGTAAACTCAATACCCCAAATATTGCCATTGAGATAGTCAACAAATTCTTGCAAATATGTAGCATCCGCCCGCCACACCATCCAACAATCATCTAAATACCTGCGCCATATATCGATTTCCACAAGATAGATGTTATATAGCGGCTCATAAATCATACATTCTTCGAAAAAGGCCATAAACAGATTGGCATAAATGGGAGCAAAAGATGCTCCCATGGCCGTGCCTTGGAGCTGCCAATAACATTCCCCCTGGAAATAAAAGATGTTTTTATTTAGCACATGTTTAGTCATGCAAATAAGAAGTGTATTAAATCCAGGAGGATAAAAGGCAGACCGATCTAACCAATACTGTAGTGCTTGTAGACCTGCCCAGTGTGGAATACTCGTATATAAGGCTTTGACATCTAATGAACACACGAGCCAAGCAGGTTCCAGTTACGTGTCCTGAATGATTTGCAAAAATTGTGTTGTATCTTGTAATATTGCACTCACAAAGCTCAATAGAGGTTTGAGATGTTGAGTAAGGAACATGGATAATGGTTCAGTTAGAGATCCAATGCCAGAGATGATTGGTCTACCTGGAGGATTGGAAATAGATTTATGAATTTTGAGGAGACGATATAAGATTTGTTTTTGTGGGTTTTGAACAGTGAAGTGCACAACACTAGTCCTACTAAGGATACCTTCTTCCTCAGCTAAATGCAAAACGGAATCAATCTCCTTTTTAAAAACTGGATTAGGGTCTATATCCATGTGCATGTAGCATCTAGTGTCAGTAAGTTGTGATCTGCCCTCACTAAGATAGTGACTCATGTTCATAACCACCACCGCTCCACCCTTATCTGCCGGCAAAATTGCAATATTGTGATTGTTGCGTAATTCTTGTAGGGCAATGGTTTAGAGCGGTGAGAGATTATGTCCTAATATAGCATATTCCTTATGTTGAAAATGTAGATCTCTGAGTATAGATTGCATAAATATGGACACATATTTATTCATTGGAGGCTGAAATTCAGATTTGATAAATCTGAAATCAGTAGATCTTTGAGGCTCCCTGTCAACAAAAAACAGTTTGAGATTAAAGTTGTGACAGAAACTGGTGATATCTTTAACAATTTGGTATTCATCCACGAAAAACCCAGGTACATATCCATGTCCTTTATTCAAAAGTTTTTGTTGTTCAGGAGACAATGTTACATCAGAAAGATTTAAAACATTTTGATATTCACAATTGGTTATGTGATGAAATTTTGAATCAACCCCTCTAGGGAGTTGTGTTTTGTGGCTGTGTTTATGTTTGCGTCCACCTCGATGCCTGATACCATTTCTAAAGGGACACTAATGTTAACTTTTTTACAATTAGGTGATTCCTGTTGCCCGACACTATCATTGTCAGTAAATGAGGAGTCTTCCCCTGATGTACTGGTGTTGAACTTGTCTCTGGTCTTTAAAATAGACCTAGGTCTTTTTCTCGTCCTGTTGGGTGTGGACCCCTGTCCGACATCCACAAATCTCACAGTCCTATGTGCCTCAAATGGGCGTCCTCTTATATAATCTTGGTTATCCCTATTGAATTTTTTAATTTTTTTTTTCTTTGATAATTTTCTCATGGTTTGTCAGCTCCTTAGACAATTTGTTAATAGATTGTTGGAAGGTAGAGAGATTCTCAAATGTTTTACATTCATGACACATTGTTCTAACCTCAACGAGGTTGGTGTCAACCATTCTCCCATAATATTGAGCCAATATATTAACAAATAGCATGGATGCATTCTGAAGGGCTTCATTCCATTCCTGGATTAATCTATCTTCTGGTCTGCCTGTGTTTGGTATTGGTTCCTCACCAGGCAATGATCCAACTGACTCTGGTCAACAGTTATCCCAAGACTGTGATTTGGCTTTTCATTCCTTAACCAAGGGTTTAAAAAATCTCAGATCAAACATTTGCACCTGAAATTATTTCGTGCCTACCTGAACAAAAACATTGCTCCCAGGGGCCTGAGGGTCAGGTTACAACCTCTGGTAGGCAGACCAGAAGATAGATTAATCCAGGAATGGAATGAAGCCCTTCAGAAAGCATCCATGCTATTTGTTAATATATTGGCTCAATATTATGGGAGAATGGTTGACACCAACCTCGTTGAGGTTAGAACAATGTGTCATGAATGTAAGAAATTTGAGAATCTCCCTACCTTTCAACAATCTATTAATAAATTGTCTAAGGAGCTGACAAACCATGAGAAAATTATCAAAGAAAGAAAAATTAAAAAATTCAATAGGGATAACCAAGATTATATAAGAGGACGCCCATTTGAGGCACATAGGACTGTGAGATTTGTGGATGTCGGACAGGGGTCCACACCCAATAGGATGAGAAAAAGACCTAGGTCTATTTTAAAGACCAGGGACAAGTTCAACACCAGTACATCAGGGGAAGATTCCTCATTTACTGACAATGATAGTGTCGGGCAACAGGAATCACCTAATTGTAAAAAAGTTAACATTAGTGTCCCTTTAGAAATGGTATCAGGCATCGAGGTGGACGCAAACATAAACACAGCCACAAAACACAACTCCCTAGAGGGGTTGATTCAAAATTTCATCACATAACCAATTGTGAATATCAAAATGTTTTAAATCTTTCTGATGTAACATTGTCTCCTGAACAACAAAAGCTTTTGAATAAAGGACATGGATATGTACCTGGGTTTTTCGTGGATGAATACCAAATTGTTAAAGATATCACCAGTTTCTGTCGCAACCTTAATCTCAAACTGTTTTTTGTTGACAGAGAGCCTCAAAGATCTACTGATTTCAGATTTATCAAATCTGAATTTCAGCCTCCAATGAATAAATATGTATCCATATTTATGCAATCTATACTCGGAGATCTACATTTTCAACATAAGGAATATACTATATTAGGACATAATCTCTCACTGCTCGAAACCATTGCCCTACAAGAATTACGCAACAATCACTATATTGCAATTTTGCTGGCAGGTAAGGGTGGAGCGGTGGTGGTTATGAACATGAGTCACTATCTTAGTGAGGGCAGATCACAACTTACTGACACTAGATGCTACATGCACATGGATATAGACCCTACTCCAGTTTTTAAAAAGGAGATTGATTCCTTTTTGCATTTAGCTCAGGAAGAAGGTATCCATAGTAGGACTAGTGTTGTGCACTTCACTGTTCAGGACCCACAAAAACAAATCTTATATCTTCTCCCCAAAATTCATAAATCTATTTCCAATCCTCCAGGTAGACCAATCGTCTCTGGCATTGGATCTCTAACTAAACCATTATCCATGTTCCTTACTCAACATCTCAAACCTCTATTGAGCTTTGTGAGGGCAAGATTACAAGATACAACACAATTTTTGCAAATCATTCAGGACACGCAGCTGGAAGCTGCTTGGCTCGTGTTCATTAGATGTCAAAGCCTTATATATGAGTATTCCACACTGGGCAGGTCTACAAGCACTACAGTATGGGTTAGATCGGTCTGCCCTTTATCCTCCTGGATTTAATACACTTCTTATTTGCATGACTGAACATGTGCTAAATAAAAACATCTTTTATTTCCAGGGGGAATGTTATTGGCAGCTCCAAGGCACGGCCATGGGAGCATCTTTTGCTCCCATTTATGCCGATCTGTTTATGGCCTTTTTCAAAGAATGTATGATTTATGAGCCGCTACATAACATCTATCTTGTGGAAATCGATATATGGCGCAGATATTTAGATGATTGTTGGATGGTGTGGCGGGTGGATGCTACATATTTGCAAGAATTTGTTGACTATCTCAATGGCAATATTTGGGGTATTGAGTTTACGGTCACTTATGATTTACAATCTATTAATTTTTTGGATGTTACTGTTACCAGGAACAATGACCATACTTGGAATACCAAAACATACCGCAAATATCCCCAATACAATACCATATTGCATATTTCTAGTATGCATCCATGCCACACCATCAGCAACATACCTAAGTCTCAATTTATGCGGATGAAACGTATTAGTTCCACACAATTTGAATATGAGAAAGCCAGCTTGGACTTATATCAGAGATTTGCAAACAGAGGTTATAAGAAACAGGACATTGCCAAAGCTACGGATTGGTCTGCCAATAGGGACAGAGATACCCTATTACAATACAAAACACAGCCAAGTGATTCTTCTGCATCTACTATAAGGTTTGTTACTACTTATGGTAGAAATTACAATGCCATTAAGGGCATTATTACCAAACATTGGAACATCTTATTGGCTAATGAACAGCTAAGAGCATTTTGGGACCTCAGTGCCAGTTTGCATATAGGAGAGGAAAAACATTGGGTTCATTGTTTTCTCACTTTAAACATAAGGAAAGTGGGGGGGGGCAATACATAAGCAACTTACTATGTCTGGGGATGAACTGTTGGGAACCTTCCCTTGTGGTCATTGTGGCTCATGTAAACAGATTCGCAAATTCAAACAGTTTACTAGTCAAAATACTAGTAGAGTCTATGATTGCAAAATTTTTGGAAACTGTAGTACCAGCTGGGTAATATATTTAGCTACCTGTCAGTGTTCGGCATTTTACATTGGCCAGACCTCAAGATCATTTAGAACTCATATCAATGAACATAGAAGTGATATTAAGAACAAAAAAGAGACCAATGCCTTATTTCGTCATACATTGAAACATCCAAATGCTCAATTCACTTTTATGATTATTGATAGAATTATTGGTGATCGTAACAACTCACAAGGATGGCATAGCATCCTAAATCATAAGGAAAAATATTGGATTATCACATTGGGTGCGCTTTTTCCACCAGGTCTAAATGACTATTTATAATTATTTGTTCTATCAGGAATGTATTGATATTTAGGGTGTTTAATGTTTCTGCATTGATACATGGTAGCAAATATCTAACTAATGTATTTGTCCATTTTAATTATAAGTGGACACTATATCATAAGTTTCAACTTTATTAAGACTATAAGTTGATCTAAAATTATGAAGAGTTTTTATGAGGAACCATTTCAATTTTGTGGTATATTATTATAATCAATTATATGTGTTCTTTATATATTAATGCTAAGTTTTTGCATTAAGTTAGTTTATTATATGATGTTAATAATAATATACCCATATCATCCTTATGTAGTCAAGATGAATATACACATTTTTATGTTTTTGCACCATGTAATCTATCTGTATGTCCGTAGGAAACTTAGTCCATTCTATGTAGGGAGTCTATTGGCTTTTCATTATTCAATGTCAAAAGCTATTTTTCATGCTGTCACATTTATTCTTATTATTATTGGCATTAGTTTTCAGTTTAATTTTTATCATTTAGTTTTGTGTATTGCTGTTTAAGGACTAGGAATATACCATTTCCTTTATGGGTTGGGTAGTTTTTTCATTGGTTGTATGAGTCTATAAATATTCATGACTTTGAACATTTACTGTTTTGACTAAGTATCCCTGAAGAAGGCATTTTTTGCTGAAACCGGTCCGGTTAATAAAGTCATGTTTGTCATGTAACCCTCAGGGTTTTTCGTCTTTTTTTACTTCGATTCACCTTTCTGCAGACCTATAAATCAGCCTTTGGTTTGTCTTGAAACAGCACTTGTTCTCCCAGCTTTAAGTTGCAATAGAGACATATATCACCTGTGATTCATTAGTTATGACATGCTGTGAATAAGAGCAAATAACCGCTTAAAAAATAAAAAGGAAAAGCATTTTTCTTTTTTCTTTGTTGAAACTTTAAAATGCATTGTTGACATTTTTCCAGGTATATTTATTTAACAGATACTCTAAGAATGTATATTTTTATTCCTAGTTTTCTGTCCATTGGCATATTTGGCAGTGCTGAATATAAGCCACATACCAGCTAGACACCAAAAATACTAATAGTGATGTAAGGGAAAAAGTAGACCTCACAGCTGAAACAAACTGTTAGCAGTACTACTGAAAGTCTTGGATTTGCAGTGTTCATTTCTTTGTAGAGAGTATTCCATGTCTTTAGCATTATTAAGAATAAAATAAAAAAAAAATCTACTTGTAAAGGCTACACAGTAATTTTATTTTAGAGCTGGTTTTGTGAAAGGGAGGTCGTGCTGAAGAGTTAGGCCATATAAGTCTCTCTGATGGAAATAAAAATATGCTCCAGGATTCAGTAAAGTCTACACAGTCGTTTTTCATCGTGTACACTTTGCAGTGTGATGCACACTAGGGTGCGGATAGTTTTAGATTCAGTAAGTGCCATGTAGAGGTGCGCAACCCCGCGCAAACAAGGTCAATACTCTGGCATGCTAATTACAACATAAGCAGCTGCATTACATGCTAATTAACCAATCTAACTTGGTGGAGCTATTCAGCAAGCTGTAAAGCATCCATGTAGATTCCATGCTAGTTTTCCCTGCGAATTCCAAAATTTTGGAATACAGCCACGGAAATGAATGTACACGGGCAGAATGTTAGGGGCTGCTGTTGAGTTAATTTATTTGTATGTGCTACAGGTTGAAGCCAATGCTGCTGCTGCTGGTAATAGGCCTAGGCTGAGAATGAGAAGAGTTTTCAGGCCTATTTGACTTTTCACAGCCTATGTGATGTGGAAATTGTAGAATGCTACAGGGTGGACAGGGACACACTACATGAACTCTGAGATCTCTGCCATCCTCTATTCAGAGCCAGAGCCAACTGAGGGGAACCTATTCCAGTGGAGACAAAAGTATGTGTAGCCCTTAGAATCTTAGCTGCAGGTACCTTCACATGTTGGGTGTGTCAAAGGCATCATCATGCGAGATCCTCCACCACTTCCTGAATGCTATGCTCCCACATGCCAGTGACCACATATATTTTCCCTGTAGTTCTGAGGAGAGGGCCAGAAATATGCAGGAGTTCTAATGTGTAGCACACTACGCTGAATTACTGGGTGCCATAGATTGCACACATATAGAAATGAAGGCACAACTTGAGGAACAGGGTAGGCTCTACATTAACAGAAAGGGCTACCACTCTATCAACTGCCAAGTTGTGTGTAATGCCAGGGGAATCATCTTTAACGTATGTGCTGGCAACCCTGGCAGTTATCACAACTCACATATCTGGCACACCTCCCAGCTGTAGCAGATGTTTTCCAGGGGAGATATCCCTCAGGTTCATCTAATGGGGAATGCAGGCTATGCACTGGAACCGCGACTGATGACATTCATCAGAAATGCACATACAACCACAGAATAACACCATAATAAGGCACACACTCAAATCAGAAATATCATATTGCATGTGTTTGGGCTCCTGAAGTCACGGTTCTGGTGCCTAGATACAGTTGGGGGAACTCTGCAGTACAATCCACAGACATGTACAGAAATAGTCACAGTATGTGCCATGCTACACAACATAATCCTGAGGAAACAGCTTCAGCAGGATCAGCAAGGGGAAGGGACACACATCAGACCACCAATGCCAAGGTCACCACAGCCACAGGCAGATGAGTCAGAGGGGGAACCACCAGCTGCTGTTGGTGTAGACAGATGTTGGCATGCTCAGTATGCCCTTACATTGGCAAAGAGACAACACATAGCACACTCATTCACCACCTATGGGCCTAAACCTTCCTCCTACACACATACATATAGTAACATTGATACTAGGCTACTCACACAACCTTTACGTCCACATGTATTGGCTGTGTACTACTTGCTTCAGACAGAGTGAGCCATGAACTACATCCTTGTCAACTGCTGCTTTTACAAGGCATGTCTCTAACCTGGAGTGCATTGTGTAATAACATGAATGAGTGGCATATCCTTGTATCACACAAATTGGTACTGTAAGCAAGTAAGAGGTGGAAGATTCATTCATACTAAAATGATCTTAATGTGACAGCAGAGATCTGTGTGACTTATATGTGTTCATTATTAAGTAGTAGGCCTCAGGCATCAAAGATTCACACAGTCATATCCCTGAAAAGTAGTGATGGTCACTGCATGGCCCAGTTTAGCACCATACGTTAGTAATGGAAATTCATTAAAGAGAGAAGTTAGAAAGTAATGATACATATTGCAGTTTCTGACTTCACAAACCTGACAGGATCATTCACAATAAAGTTGGGAAATTTTGATGCTATCAGTTCTGTAACTTTTCAAGTCCAGTATATGTCAAAGGTAAAATTAACAGTTCAACACCACATATGCAGATATAGTAAGCACTTTAAGTCAGATATGATATGCACCCTGAGCATGAGATGCAAAGGTTATGTATCCTTGAATCCAAAAGATAGAAAACAGGGATATGGCACAGTTATCATCACTTGCATAGGTTGTTGTGTGGGGGAGCAAAGGCCTAGGCTGACACAAAATGTCAGTGAGTGTGTGTGTGTCACAAAGAGAAGCCAGCAGACATCTGGATAAATCAACAAATGGCCAGTGAGACAAAATGAGTTTGAAGCTGCACAGAGCTGTTGTGTGTGGGTCTGTAGGGGTCTTCCAGGTGACATTGGTGTGTGAGAGTCTGTATGGACACAGCCAACCTCTGTGCTGGCTCTACATCTTGGTATGTTGGACAGGTGTGAGCTGTGGATGGTAGAGATGGCAGTTCATTGTTGTCATCCCGGAACACAAGAACTGGCTGTGCCAGGAGTTGCATTGGCATGTCTACACCAGTGGTAAGATGCACTGCTGCTTCCTGAATGTGACCAATGTCTGCTGGATGATTTCCCTTCATGGGGATGCCCAGGACCACAACCCCATAGCCTGCTATGTCTGGGTGTGGACAGCACACTCACTGATGGTGCAGTGGAAGTACTGCCACTATGGGGGCATGATCAGGCACAGCCACATTGGCTGACAGTAGATGATGTGACTGGCCTATGCCTATGAGGATGCCATTCCCCTCCCAGCAGATGTTCCATCACAGACTTCGCATATTCCATGGCAGACACCCCAAATTCCAAGATGTCATTCACCCAGTCCATAGAATCAGCAACATTGGTGAGGCATTCATGCATGCCACCATGAGCCACATCTATAACCCTGGGCATTTGTCTAGAGCACCAATGGGAACATTCCTGTGCCTCAACGATGGCCCTAAACATACATTGAGTGGCACGGGAAGAGACATCTGAACCAAGTGGAGGAGGGACAGCAAGCCCCCTCCGAGCACCCCTGTCAATGCTCCTGCATGGCACCTTGCCCACACTTTGGCTATGGCCAGAATCCATAGGCAATAAACACGCAGTAACCACACTTCCCTGATCAGTGGCCTCTCCCTCCACCTGTCCAATATCTGTGGTGTCACTGGAATGGGTAGACGTAGGCATACTGGCTGTATCCAGTGGAATTGCAGGGAAAGGCTGTATGTCAACTTCAGTGTCAGCTTCAACCTCTGCACCCACTGACTGTGCCTCAAATTGGCCACCATCATCATCAGCGTCTGATGATACACTGACATCAGGTGGCAGAGGGCCCATAGTTTCAAAAGTTTTGACTCTGTTCTTCAGTTAGTGCTTGCTTGAATTTTATTATCTATTACTAATTGCAGGTGTGGGGGTAGCCACATTCTTTGATTTCCTGTCATTGCCTATTTAAGTGGTACAGTTTGAAATATTTTCTGCTTAAAAACCTCAGCTTTGGCTGGCTAAGATCTAGCTGTATTCATCTGGACATATAAGAGAATTTAAGTACCTTTATCTGCACTTTTTTTCAAATAATACAGTATTTAAATTGATTTAATTGTATTGCATGAATATTAACTGAACTGGAAGTTTTGACTCTGTTCTTCAGTTAATGCTTGCTTGAATTTTATTATCTGTTAGTAATTGCAGGTGTGGGGGTAGCCACATTCTTTGATTTCCTGTCATTGCCTAATTAAGTGGTACAGTTTGAAATATTTTCTGCTTAAAAACCTCAGCTTTGGCCAGCTTAGATCTAGCTGTATTCAACTGGACGTATAAGAGAATTTAAGTACCTTTACCTGCACTTTTTTCAAATAATACAGTATTTAAATTGATTTAATTGTGTTGTATGAATATTAACTGAACTGGAAATTTTGACTCTATTCTTCAGTTAGTGCTTGCTTGAATTTTATTATCTGTTAGTAATTGCAGGTGTGGGGGTAGCCACATTCTTTGATTTCCTGTCATTGCCTATTTAAGTGGCACAGTTTGAAATATTTTCTGCTTAAAAACTCAGCTTTGGCTGGCTAAGATCTAGCTGTATTCAACTGGACGTATAAGAGAATTTAAGTACTTTTACCTGCACTTTTTTTCAAATAATACAGTATTTAAATTGATTTAATTGTGTTGCATGACTATTAACTGAACTGGAAGCTTTGACTCTGTTCTTCAGTTAGTGCTTGCTTGAATTTTATTATCTGTTAGTAATTGCAGGTGTGGGGGTAGCCATATTCTTTAATTTCCTGTCATTGGCTATTTAAGTGGTACAGTTTTAAATATTTTCTGCGTAAAAACTTCAGCTTTGGCTGGTTAAGATCTAGCTGTATTCAACTGGACGTATAAGAGAATTTAAGTACCTTTATCTGCACTTTTTTTCAAATAATACAGTATTTAAATTGATTTAATTGTGTTGCATGAATATTAACTGAACTGGAAGTTTTGACTCTGTTCTTCAGTTAGTGCTTGCTTGAATTTTATTATCTGTTAGTAATTGTAGGTGTGGGGGTAGCCACATTCTTTGATTTCCTGTCATTGCCTATTTATGTGGTACAGTTTGAAATATTTTCTGCTTAAAAATCTCAGCTTTGGCCGGCTAAGATCTAGCTGTATTCAACTGGACGTATAAGAGAATTTAAGTACCTTTATCGGCACTTTTTTTCAAATAATACATTATTTTAATTGATTTAATTGTGTTGCATGAATATTAACTGAAGTGGAAGTTTTGAC
Source organism: Protopterus annectens (assembly GCF_019279795.1). Lineage (NCBI taxonomy): Eukaryota > Metazoa > Chordata > Ceratodontiformes > Protopteridae > Protopterus > Protopterus annectens. The sequence continues at coordinate 375,491,690 of NC_056739.1, read as the reverse complement.
TCTGTTCTTCACTTAGTTTTCCCACCTACCCTCCCTGTTTCTGTTTTGGTGTTAATCTTAGTGGATTTGAAACTGCCCGCCCCTCTTGTAAATTTGTGTTTGGATACTCCTTCTGGGCCCATCTCATTTGCTCACTCAACTGAGTGCAGTGAGATCATATTCTAATTTCAGGCACTCCTACTGTGTACAAAGAGAACAAAAAAAAATACATTTTAAGCTTGTTTCCTGTTAAGTGGTCTACACTGTTTGTAGGCTTCTGAGCCCCCAAGCCCTTCTGTGTTGGAGGGAAGCCTTCTAGCTTAGTTTTGTTTCTTATAACTAGCCAGGTTTCTAGTTTCAGCACTCAAATCTGTTTCTTTCAACTCAGCACTTGTTCAGAACTCATTGTAAGCACTACATAAGCTGCAAATTACTACAGCACTCAACTTTCCTCACTTGTCTAGTGGAAAGCAGTTTGTAGTACATAATAAATAAGCACTTATCCAGGCATGTCTAAGGGTCAGCTCCCAGTGATTTCTCCTGTCTACCTGATGAATCTGGACATCTTGGGGCAATGCAGCAATTGCCTCATGTACACAGACAACCATCTCCTCCTACCACCCAACAATACAACCTGTGAGAGATGCACTTATATAGCCAAACTGGAAACAAAGCTCTCTTCACCCAAGACTGGACAAGACAGTCAAGAGGAGAAGGTAAACACTTGCACCACACCACACTCATCACATAGTCCCTCAAAACCTACACCACCAAAACACACACATAGAAACACAAAACACACACCTACATTCGCGGAGGCTCTCAATAAAAACCTGCCCAAGCATCAGGGACATCCAAAGTATAAATGCAAGCAAACTCCACCCCCCATCACAACCCAAATGACACATAGCCCACAAACTCAGTGTGCCAGTCAACCACAGCCCATAAGGCATAACAACGTCCCCAACACTCTAGTCATAGGTGACTCTATAGTCAGGCACACTGATGTTCCACTCACTAGACTAAACAAGGGGAAAGTTACTGTCAGCTGCCTGTCAGGTGCCAGGATCCGCCACATAATGCATGCACTCAGGTCACTCCACAATAAGTACAAATATGACACTGTGATTGTCCATGTTGGTGTGAATGACCTGAGATGTACCTCCCTGGACTACATGAAAAGAGACATGGAGGAGCTCTCCGATCTTCTATCCCAGGCAGGTATGACCCTAACCTTGAGTAGCATCCTGCCATCACCCAGAATGATACCACAGTACAAGGACAAAATGATTGACTTCAACAATTGGCTAAGCTTCTGGTGTTATTCTAAGGGGATCCAGTATTTGTCTGACTGGGATGGCATGATCGACAGACCATGATGCTTTGCCAGAGATGGTCTGCACCTGTCGCCCTTAGGATTCCGGATACTGGCTAAGGCTCTTGCCACCCCTATAGTGCCTTTTTTAGGCAAAGTTCAAATGAAAAATTCACCACCGTAACAGGTACAAGCAAGCAAAATCTGAGGGTAATGCTACTCAGTGTTAGAAGTCTAAACCTCAAAATGCACTCACACGAGGCACTCCTTAAAATGGAGAACAGTGACATCTGTGCAGTGACAGAGACCTGGTTCAAAGCTCCAGAGAGCACCCCTGCATTACCAGGCTACAATTCATATCACACCTTTTGGCCACCTAACCCAGAATGAAGCACTAAAGGCGGAGGCATGTCCATATTCATTAAGGATATCCACACCTCCAGGCTAGTTGCACAGCATAATGCATCCGAGATTATCCAAGTGCAACTAACTCTGGGCAAGACTGCAATCCAAATTGTAGCTTGCTACAGACCCCCTACCATGCCCCAGGATTCACACTCCTCATTTCTTGATACACTGGAAAGTATTAGGGTACAACCCAACACCCTAATAATGGGCGATTTCAACTACCCCACCATTAACTGGGAAAACTACTCATGTACCAACTCTATTGCTCAACGTTTTCTAGAATTCATAAATTACAATGCCTTGGATCAACTTATTCACACCCCCACCAGGGGCAGTAATATCCTAGACCTGGTCATTACCAACATGGGAAACTGGTGTTCCACACCAGAGGTCGATTCCTCGTTGGTCAGATCCGACCACAAGCTAATCAACCTAGACATCCACATCCCACCCCCACATCCAATTAGGGAAACCATCATAAAAAACTTTTCCGAAGCCAACTTCACACTTCTTAAGACAGAAGTGGCAAACTTCATGACTCCCATGCAGACGGACAAAAGAGGTATGACTGCCGAATCCTACACAAATGCACTTTATAAGCACTTACACGAGTGCATGGATCATGCTATCTCTAATAGAACTAAGATGTTATCCTCCAAAAAAAAGGAAGCCAATCTGGTGGTCCTCTGCCATAAAAAAACTCTACAACAGAAGAAAGAAACTGTTGTAAAAAATAGTAAAATCCCATGTCTGGAGGAACTCCCTGGTCAACCTCAGTAAGAAGCTGAGATCCCTCATGAAATCCTCCAAAGCTAGTTATGAAAACAAAATTGCCACTGACTCTAAAGACAACCACAAAGTATTCTATAGCTATGTCAAGAATCTAAATAGGAACACTCAGATCTGCTCTGAGTTACAGCACAATGGCACTAAATATACAGAACCAACTGATATTGCCAACATCCTAGCAGATAGGTTCAGTGCTAACTTTACCCCCCTCTCACCCCCCTAGAGGGCCCATCTCTATACAGGAAGAATGCAAAGTTCCTATAATCATGGCTGCACAGGTAAAAACACACTCTCCAAAGCCAAGAACACAGCATCCATGGGACCTGACAATATCCCAGGCTGCGTTCTACACGAACTACAGAATGAACTGGCACCCTACCTAAGTACCATGTTCAATCATAGCCTCACCTCAGGCTTTGTACCCACTGAATGGCGCACCATGATGGTTATCCCACTCCACAAAGGGGGAGCCACGATGGACCCCGGGAACTACCGCCCCATTAGCCTGACGAGCCTGGTCTGCAAGACCATGGAATGCATCATCGTGGAACTCATAAACAAAGACATTGGTAATCTCCAAACTCTGGACCCTACCTAGTTTGGATTTGTAAAAGGTGGATCATGTCTCCTAAACTTGATTGACTTCTTTGAAGCAGTCACCAAAGCCATAGATGAGGGTAAAATGGTTCACACAGCTTATCTAGATCTCGCCAAGGCTTTCGACATCAGCCCCCACTCTGGAATCATAGATAAGCTCACTAAACTAGGTATAAATCCCTATGTCACAAGATGGGCTGCCAACTGGCTCATGGGCAGAACCCACACTGTGAAAGTAGTGGATTCCAAATCCAACATCAGACCAGTGACAAGTGGAGTACCACAGGGTTCAGTCCTGGGTCCTCTCCTGTTTGGAATCTACTTCTCTGAAGTGCAGGCCAACACAGAAGGTCTTTGGCTAACAAAGTTTGCAGATGACTGCAAACTAGGAGCCATAATCGAAACTCCTAACGATGTGGACAAACTACAAAAGGGCCTCACTGAGACAGATGCCTGGTGTCAAAGCCATGGCCTGAAGCTCAATGCCAAAAAGTGTATTGTCATCCCCTTTGGTAAAAACTCTGTATCCATGAACTACCACATAGCTGGTAGTCTACTTAATGCTGAAAATGTGATAAGAGACCTTGGGACACAGGTGGACAGTAGTCTCTCCTTTGATAATCACCGCCACAGTTGTCAGGAAATCCTTCTACGTGACTCATCTCATCACAAAAGGATTCTCATCCAGAAAAAAAGAGGTCATTGTTCCCCTCTACTCATCACTCATTAGACCCATTATAGAGTACAACGCCTCTTTTGGTATGTACCTCACAAGATATCTACAACAACTGGAAAGACCACAGAAATACCTCACAAAGAGGATTACTGGCCTCAAACAGATGCCCTATGCAGACCGTCTCAAAAAACTACAGCTTTACTCCATCGCATATCGCCTACTCAGGGGCGATCACTGCCTAACATACAAAGCTATGTCAAACCCAGAGCTGTTGGACATGCTCCACTTAAAGAAATCCCAATCCCTCCGAGCTACACGCTGTAGGGACCCAAACCTTGTCACCACAATAAACAGAACATGCTGGAGGGACAGATTCCTGTCCCAGAGACTTCCCATACTCTGGAACAGACTACCTATCTATGTCAAACAGAGCTCCTCATTAGCACTCTTCAAGAAAAATCTTGATGATTGGATGGGAAATGGGAAATTCACCCCAGGGATCACTTCTGTGGCTCTGCTCTACAGGGGCACAGGAAAATAATTTTCTTGGGTGGCGAAAGCCAGGGTACATTTTTTGGCTACTCTTGTAGGGCCGATAGCCTAGTACCTACCTATGAACCTATGAACATGTGTGATAAAAAGCAAGAAACATAGGAGAATATTGATACCTACACTAATGTATTCCACTATATACTAACAAACTAACAGTGGGGCCACTATTACAGACACTACAGCAATACACACAACAGGCCTGATATCAACAGCAACACTAAAATATTGCTTTCAATTGCTCATCAGTACTGACATAAAAATGTGTGGCTTACCATCTGAAGATGAGAGTCTCCACTGTAAGCCGGATTGGGCTGTAAGAGTTAAACAAGAGGTAAGGGAAACATCATCACGATTAAAAGTAACATAGGTGGTAATAATTGTACCCCTTTATATGTCTAATAACTGTACCAATCTTTATTCCCTGCCCCCATAAAAAAATGCATGTGACCATGTGACACAGAAGTAACATATTGATTTCAATTGTTTTACTCTACAACAATATTCAATGTTTAAATAGCAAAGCTTACCTGGAAGCTGTTCCTGGGATGCGCCTGCTGTTTCTGACACTGTTGCTCCCACATCCAGGACATGCTGTACTGCACTCTCCTGTGAGCTGTCTGGATCCCTGATCTTGGCCAGAAACTCTACATTGGGTGTTAGTGGTGGTTCCCTAGCAGGGCCTCCCCAGGGGTCTATATTACATGATTGAATGGTCAAATAGTCGAACACGTAATAATCGACCCGTAATAATCAAGCTGCCACAATGTCGAACGGAAAAAAAAAACACCCAAACAATCCATTTAAATGCTCTACACAGGGGGGTAAGCCCCCCTCACACCCCCTGCTACTTAAATATACCAACTCTGAGATTGCACTACAGTGCAGACTATGGAAAATTTCCATTTCTGCACTGTACGGAGATCTCCATTGAACTGTTCGACGTGGCAGTTCGATTATTACAGGTTGACTATTACGTGTTTGACTATTTGACCATTCGATCACGTAATATAGACCCTTCCCCACTTCCCATCTGGTCACGCCCCACTGCAACTGCTCTCCTCTGTACAGATGTGTCAGTGGCCCTGTGGCACACCTGCACATATGTCCTGCTGTAACCGCCCACAGTATTCAGATCATAGGATCATAGGAAGTTACAAGGCTAACAAGTGACGAGTGGAGTATCACAGGGTTTGGTTCTGCATCCTCTCCTGTTCGGCATCTACTTCTCTGAAGTGCAGGCCAACACAGAAGGTCTTTGGCTAACAAAGTTCACAGATGACTGCAAATTGGGAGCCATAATAGACTCACCTAATGATGCAGACATTCTACAAAAGGGCCTCACAGAGACAGATTCTTGCTGTCAAAGTCATGGCCTCAAGCTCAATGCCAAGAAGTGCATTGTCATCCCCTTTGGGAAAAACTCGGTACCCATGAACTACCACATAGGCGGTAGCTCACTAAACACTGAAAGGGTGATGAGACCTAGGGACACAGGTGGACAGTAGTATCTCCTTTGATAACCATATCGCCACAGTAGTCAGGAACTCCTTCTATGTGGCACACCTCATCACAAAATTGTTCTCCTTTAGATAAAAAGAGGTCATTATTCCTCTCTACTCATCCCTCATCAGACCCATTATAGAGTACAATGCTCCATTTGACATGTATCTTACAAGACACCTACAACAATTGGAAAGGCCACAGAAATACCTCACTAAGGATTACTGGCCTCAAACAGATGCCAAACACAGACCATCTCAAAAAAACTCCAGCTGTACTCAGTTGCATATCACCTACTCAGAGGTGATCTCTGCCTAACATACAAAGTGATGTCAAACCCAGATGTGATGGACATGCTACACTTAAAGAAATCCCAATCTCTCTGAACCACATGCTCCAGGGGCCTAAACCTTGTCACCACAATAAACACAACATGCTGCAGGGATAGATGCCTGTCACAGAGACTTCCCATACTCTGGAACAAACTAGCTATCTATATCAAACAAAGCTCCTCATTAGCAATCTTCAAGAAAAATGTTGATGATTGGATGGGAAATAGGAAATTCACCCCGGGGATCACCTCTGTGGCTCTGCTCAACAGGGGCACAAGAAAATACTTTTCCTGGGTGGCGAAAGCCAGGGAACCCAGGGCCGATAGCCTAGTACCTACTTATGAATCTATGAACCTGTAATGGCTTTAGGGCTCTTACAAGGCTAGCCAAGTTCTTACCCTTATTTCCACAATTAGCACCTATTGCCCCTGTCCAAGAGGGATACAGGTGGAACCCTCGGGGTGAATTTATGGTCACCCATCCAATCATCCAGATTATGTTTGAAGAGGGCCATTGATGTGCTCTGTTTAACATGAAGTGGAAGTCTGTTCCAAAGGAGTGTGGCAACCTCTGGGAGACAATTCTGTCCCTCCAGCAGGTTTTATTAATGTCACATAGCAAGTTAAGGTCTTTAAAGCAAGTAACCCTTGTACCATTTGACTTACAGCTATGCAGCACTTCCAGTAAAGCAGGATCAGAGATTGTCTTGTATGCAAGGCAGAGATCTCCTCTGAGTAGTCTGTATGAAACAGAATCTATTGGCAGTGATTTCAGATGAACCCCATAGGACAGATGCTGAAGATCTTGAATTTTCCTTGTGAGGAACCTTTGTGGTTTCTCCAATTGCTGCAGATGCTTGGAAAGGTACATACCAATAGGGGCGTTGTACTCAATTATTGGCCTGATGAGGGAAGAGTGCAGGGAGGTTATAACTTATTTTTTTTCTGGAGACAATGCCCTTACTTATGAGATGAGAAATATAGAATGCTCTTCTTACCTCTGTGGTGAAATGGTGGTCAAAGGTAAGGCTGCTGTCAACCTGTGTGCCTAGGTGTCTCACCAATGAGTGTGTACTTAAGGTGTTGCTATTGATGTAGTATTTAGCAGGAGCATTGCTTTTACTGAAATGAATGATAATACATTTTTTTGCATTGAGTTTAAGGCCATGAATTAGGCACCAATCATTTGTTTCTGTAAGATCCTCTTATAGGATGTTGACATCATTTGGCATTTCTGTGACCACTCCCAGTTTGCAGTCATCAGCAAACTTTGTCAGCCACAGACCTTTAGTTTTTGCTTGTACTTCAGAGAAATAGACTCCAAACAGTGGAGTTCCCCGGACTGATCCCTGTAGAACATCACAGGTTACAGGTCTGCTGTTGAAGGTGGAGTCCCCTATTTTGACTATATGAGTTCCATCAGTGAGCCAGTTAGTGACTCATCTAATGATATAAGGGTTGATACCTAGTTGGGTGAGTTTGTCAATGATGCCTGAGTAGGGGATAGTGTCAAACACCTTGGCTAAGTCTAGGTAGGCTGCATGCATAGATTTCCCCTCATCCAGGGCCTTGGTGACTGTCTCAAAGAAGTCCACCAGGTTTAACAGGCATGATCTCCCTTTGACAAATCCAAACTGAGTAGGGTCAAGTGTTTGGAGATTACTTATATCTTTGTTGATAAGGTCCATGATGATTCGCTCCATGGCCTTGCAGATAAGACTAGTCAGGCTAATAGGTCTGTAGTTCTCAGGGTCAGGGTTCCATTCAGCTGGTATGAAGCCAGTGCTTAGACTATGTTTGAAAAGAGTACCCAATGGTGTTGCTAATTCATGTTGGAGCCCATGTAAGATGCAGCCTGGGATGTTATCAGGTCCCATAGGTACTGTGTTTTTAGCCTTAGAGAGGGCATTTCCTATCTGCTCTTTAGAGATACAAGATCAGCAACTATCTGTTGCCAAATTTGCATCCTACATGCCATAGCTCCCTGTCCCTTTTCCAGCAGAAAAGCACCATGTTGTCTAAAGGCAACTACTATGACCTGGTTGTCAGCATTGGTGAATGGGGGGTTCTGAGGATCGACACATCTGAGTGGCATACTCCTAGGTGTCTTACAAGACAACAGAAGCATAATACATGTAAGTATCACATAAGTAAGGATTACTTGTTTTCAGATAAAACAGAAAAGATAGCCAGTCAGTATTAACCCCTGTAGAAACATGCATCAGTCAAAGACGAACAACAGACAGGATGCAAAACAAGAAGAGCATCAGAAGCAACATATCCTTGTCTGCATACCATAACAGTAACTCACCTTTGCTCCCCACCCACAAAAGAAGAGTCTATTCCTTATTTGTGCCATAATTTGCTCTCCCCACTCAGAAAAGAACAGTCTATCCTTGTTTGTGCCATAACAGTAACTCACCTTTGCTCCCCCACCCACAAAAGAACAGGAAAGTGACACATTTTTCTAACAATCCATCTTTGAAATGCTAAAACTTCTATGCAAAGAACTCTCCCTGAAACATTTGTACACATTTATCACAACACATTCCATTTTCATGTATTGGCAATCATATATACCTCTGAAATTGCTTGGCAAGTATGCCCATGCCATCAGTACACTTCTAAGTAATGCATACAAATAAAAGTGTAAAATAATTTGCTTCAGAATTTTCTTAAATACTTTTTGACATATGCAGGATGTAGCTGAACAAATGGAAGCATACTTTCTGAAGTTCAGTACTCCTCTGTGCAGAAAGTAATAGCATATCATCAGTCTTTTCCACATAAACAAGTCTTCCCACCATCAGTTTGCCTAGCTACATGGATGCCTTTTCATATGGTGTAGAGCATGGTGAAAATGCAAATGTGGTGTGAACTCACTAGAATTGCTGAATTCCCCAAAAATTGGATCCATGTAGGGATGTAAACATAGTGCAGCCATTCCCTCAGTGTTTGTTTTTAATGGATTGCAACTGTGACTGATTAGTGTTTGGGAGAAGGAAAATACAACAGCACTGCAGGCTGCCTTACTTCTAGTGAGTGTGTCTGGTCACATCTACAAAGTGTTAGATGTAAGGTTGGAAATGTAAGTAAGCAGCACACAAGTTACAGGTTGTGTTCCTTCACATCCAGCCTGCCCTTCATTATTGGCAACTGCATATGATATTATTTCCACTTAATATCCTTGTACATTTTAAGGCTGATGATATAGAAACTGGAGAAAAATGAATGCCAGGTTTAGCTGTGCTTATCGTATTTGTGTAAAGTGCAACACTGTGCAAACTAGACAACTGGTCAGACGGAACACAGACAGCCAAAAATAGAACCCAGATGCATTCAATTAATACTATTGAGCATCACATAAACCCGATAAGTGATGTTGCTCTGCAGTTAACAGAGAGACCTTATGAATGATTAATAAAATAGGGAATGTCATGTAGCAGTCTATCCTTGTTTGTGCCATAACAGTAACTCATCTGGCAGCAGATGTTAAGTGTAGGGCTGGAGTACAGACGGTCTTCGGTTCTAGTACAGGGTTTGCATCCTTTGTTTTACTGTTGTGGCTTTGCAGCTTGTAGCAATGAACTGAAGCATAGACAAGTGTTTTCTTAACCTTCTTGTGGCAACAGGTGTAAGTGTAGGACTGCCATACTCATGGTCTTGGGTTTGAATACAACATATTCCATACACGTTTACAGTTCCATTTCTCACTATAGTCACTTTCACTTATAATACTTGACATGGTATAGCTGATATTAATTATATGTATGAGGACTGAGGCAATGTATTGTGTCAGTTAATGTATTCATTTATCTATATATTATCACAACTACCTGTACATCCAAACCTTGAATTTGCTTTGCTTGCCATTGTTGCACTCTGCTTACCATCATGTAAACATGGTGTTCTGCACTGCCAAGCACTGTGTTTAAGCAATGGTGCAACGTTTTCAAAGAATGTGCACACTCTCAATAAATGCAATAACTGGAACTGGTGGGAAACAATCACTTTCCATTGCTCTTGATCCATGGTAGACATGGCATGTGTTTCTTTAGAAGGTATCAGATTTAGGGCACAGAGATGGGTTGTCCAGGAGTCCAAGATTTTTATTGGTCTTTTAGTTAAACACCACAGTGCCAGGCTTATGCAGTGGAACTATTCTGGTCCACAATATAAGTTTAAAGCTTATGATAGTTTGGCCCAGGCTGTAACCATTGCCACTGGTATCTCGTGCACTGGTGACCAATGTAGGCATCACTATAATGACTTATGGGAGAGGAAGAATGAGACCCTTGATGCTTGGATTGAGGAATTTAGGACTGCAGACATCCCACAACTGTGTAGGTATCAACTACAGAGAGTACTTGTAAGGCTTAACAGCTGAACATAGGCAAGACTGGTATTCGTAATGGTATTCTGTTCTGTTTTTCTACAGCTGCCATAGATTGAGAGTTCAATATAAGAACCCATGTAGCTAAATTGGAGAGGATGAGAGAAGCGTGTGGTATGTATGCCACAGACGAGTAATGTTATTGTAGAATTAAAAGTTAAAGATAGCTTTTTTGGTATTTTATGGAGTTGTAGCACATTGAACATGCATATTTCAACTGTAAAAGCAAGTATGCATGCACAAACCAAAAGTACAATAATATTAGACTTTAGTCAAAGGTTGTAGGTTCATAGACCACACTTCTCAACTATACAATATACTTAATTCTTGAATCATACAGAAGCTCTTGTTTGCCCTAAACAACAAATAGTTGCTTTTATATTTTAAAAATTTATGGTTTTACTATTTATTCTCTTGATCTAATTATCCACTGGATGTGAGTTGTTCATTAATATTGTTTTACATCTACTAAAACCTCTTTATCTAATTTTACCTTCAAACATTTTCTATGTATATAAACTGTGTTACTGTTAACTGATGAGTTACTTTACTATGTATTTTTTTTTTTTTCACTTGGTATGCTTTTTTTTTTGTAAGTTATATTATTATTATGAAGTGAAAGTGTGTGTAATAACTAACTTAGGTTCAAAAAAAAAGGTTTTGTTTTTTTTTTTCTCTGATGACTCTTTGATTTCTTTTCTTTGGGTAAGTTTTTTTTTGTTGTCTTTCCACAATAAATTTATTTATTTTTGCTTTGGCTTTTTTGCTTTGCTTTTTTGCTTTGGACCTCTTGTTGTACTAATTCTTCAATCATATGTAACTTAAAGTTTTAAAGTAAAAGCTCTATACCAGTGGCACACATGCTGTGCTGTAAAATGTAATCTGTATAGTTGGAACACACACATGTGCAATATATGCACTTGTCAAGGAGTACATCCTGCAATCTGTAGCACAGTATGCATCTGTTAGGAGCTGCTAGTATTAAAAATCTGTTTTAGGAGATCATAGTCTTAAAAGTAAAGGTTAAAATAATAGAGTCAAATAGTTCTATTAATGTATTGTATGTCACATATGAAAGTACTAATCGTACCTCTTTTTTTCTCTCAACCCAACTTTTATCCCTCTTTTGTTATTTTATTTTATTATTTTTATTTTTTTGTTGTATTTTATTACATGTCAAAATGTGTCCATGTCTTTCATGTGTACCACATGACTAAATGCTCCACAGCACAGCTGGGTAGGCCTGCTCCACAGGATTCATCACCCCCCCTTCCACCAGCTCCAGCACTGTTCCCCAGCACATTTGGGAGCCAACCTGGCAGCACAGCCTCTGCACTACCTGCCCCCTCAGGTGGACCTGTCCAAGAGGCCAATTCTGTGGTACCCTTCAGGAGCAGTAGTGGCAATGGTGATTTTATCACCCACACCAAGATGCCATGGATGGTGTGTAGGGTTGTGGGCTACACTGTTGGTGCATGCCTACACCAGCTGGAGAGGCTGCTCTCTCTCATTTTACACAGTAATAGTAGGAGGAGAAGGCAACGTCAAGTACTCCAGCAGAGTGAGGTGACAGTGATGACAGGCCAGTGGATGAGGACTCAATTCTCACTGTCACCCAGCTTGTCGACCATGGATTCTGCATGTCCCCACCCTCACCCCAATCATGGTGTCCCCCAACCTTTTGTGTCCATCACCATCTCTGTCTCTTGTCTTATCTGTCTGAAATTGCTTCTTCACCAAACCCAACGTACCTGACCCAGACATACCTACTTCTCTTCTCCAACATTCCTCTCTTTCTCAAAAAAAAAAAAAGAAAAAAAAAAGGGCACCTGTCCCACAAAAAAAAAAAAAATTGTCCTATACATAGGTCTTCATTTCACACACATGTCTTTTTGGCATACTAGATTTGGTCCAGTTGGCTATACAACATAATTGTGTTGTGGTCACCCCTCTCTCTGGAAGTGACATTCCAAATTCAGTTAATATTCTGCACATGTTCACTTTACACTGTTAAGGAAATGAATAGTTATGGTTCATTCCTACCTCCCTCTTCCACATTCCTGCCCTGTTTTCCTTTTGTTCTTCCCCCTGCTTGCTCCCCATTTCACCACTGTCCTATTGGGTCTATATTAGAACACCAAACGTTCAAAATTTCGAGTGTTCTAATATCGACCGAAGAAGCAGAAAAACTAATTTTTTCCTAGGGAAAGAATTTGGTTGTCCTTTTCTGTTGCTTCGGAATTTTCAGTGCTGTGGTGGAAAGTTACGGGTTGGGTTCAGGTAAGTGTGCGATTGTGTGGACATGAGGGTTAGGGCAGGTTAGGTGAATTAGGGTTAGGGCATGGGTCAGGTAAGTTTGTGATTGTGTGGACGTGAGGGTTATGGCGGGGTAGGTGAGTTAGGGTGCGGGTGAGGTGACTGTGCGATAGTGACAGACCTTAGGGTTAGGGTTTGGGTTAAGGTAAGTGGATAGTTTGTGGTGTATGTATAGTTTAGTGTAGGTTTAGGTGTATGTGTGCGAATTGCTGTTTGTTTGGTGTGCTTGTGTTGTGTGTATATGTTTTCCCTAGGAAAAAATTCACTGTTCTTTATGTTCGATGTTTTAAATTTTCGATTAATAGGGTTTGATATTAGAACACTTGAAATTTCAAAAGTTTGGTGTTCTAATATAGATCCGTCCTATCTTCCCCATTTCTTTTCTTTAATGCATTATTGTGCAGTGGTGTGCATCACACACCAAAGTGCAGCAACAGTAATGTGAAAGTAGTTAAAAGTATTACATACAGCTGTATTTGAACCCAGTACTATCTGGCCCATTAACTGCATTAGCATGTGCTGCCACAGAGTCAGTTAAATAGCAGGTATATTCCAGAGAATCAGTACTAACTGTCAGACTTCCCAATTTCACCACTTTCCCATCTACCCTATTTTAACATCTTTAATCTGGTCAAAAAATAGAATCACATACACACCACACATAAGTTGCTGGAGAAGCAATGGATCCCTTCACTTTTTGGGCCACATGTTTGCGTGGAGGTGCACATCATACACCAATGGTGAGCAGCGGCAAACAGGTGTGGTTACCCCTGTGCAATGCTGCTTAACACCACTGCACTATGTCAACACACAGCAACACATCTCATATAAACAATTCATGTCATTGCATTATCACTCTGTAATGAAAAGTATTTTAAAGCATTAGCTACACATGTATTCAAACCCAGTACCATCTGGGCCAAAAAAGGAATGTATCAATGCATTAATACATGCTGCCTCAGAGTCAGTTAAACAATACGTGTATTTCATAGACTCACTACTAACAGTCAGGCTTTAGCAATGTGGCTGACATTTGCATACTGCTTACCTACGTGCAATCATGTGTATCTCAAATGCATATGCACTTTGCTAACTGTTGTGCAAACCCGCTGTTCACCACTCTATGGAAATGTTTATATTATGCTGTATTACTGCTGTTTATTGTCCATTTCCTGTGTATGACATGAAATTACATCTGTAAACATTATAAACTGAGGGCCCTATCTAACAATATGTCACATATTTACAATACATCCATCTGTTGCCAGCTCCCAAGCACTGCAACCCTGGTGTCTCAGTACTTTTCCACACATATATCAACCACAGTACAAAATGTAATATCAAGTGTTGTGTGCTATGCAATGCACATCAGTCTGGTAACATGCAGAACTACAACTGTTGACCCATATGCCTAAAAACACATCTGCAAGGCTGGGGAAGGAATCAGCATGGACCATATCCACCGGGACTTAGGTGACCTTCAACACACTGGACCCTACCTATTTTGTTTTTGTCAAAGGTAGAGCTTGCTTATTGAACCTTGTGGACTTCTTGGATAATGACCACACAGACCTGGATGAGGGATAACAGGACATACCACCTATGTTGACTTATCCAAGACTTTTGACACTATCCCCCATTCATGTGTCATAGTGAAGATCTCCCCATGTGGGAATTAAGCCATACAGTAGTACAGGTTTAGGCAACTGGCTCACTTACATAACACACAATCTCAAAATTGGGGACTACACCTCCACCAATAGCCAATTACAATTAGAATACCACAAAGATTTGTGCTGGTCCCTCAACTGTTTGCAAAATACTTCCCTGAAGTGCAGGCAGTGTTAGATGACTTGTAGTTTACTATGTTTGCAGATGACTGGTAACTGGATGTACTAATATAGAGTCCCCTAGTAATGGTAACATGTTATGGAAGGAGCTGCCACACAGAAATGATTGGCATCAAACTCATGGATTGAACCTTAGAAAATACAGTGGCTTATTGTCCCCTTTGGCAATGAAGTACCCCTGCTAATTATGATATACATAGAACCCCTTTAAGCTCAAACACAGTGTTGTGAGACTTGGGAACACATGCTGATAGCAATCTACACTTTCATCACAATGTGTCCATAATGGTGACACACACTTTCTGCATTGCGTACATCATGCATATTGACATTATATCCAAGAATAAGGTGGTTATACCTCTGCTGTACTCTACCCTTATCAGACCACTAACTGAGTGCAATGCCCCCTTCTGTCTGTACCTCACCAGACACCTGCAGCAATTGGAGAAAACACAGGGTTGGGCCTGGGAGACTCCAGGGCCTCCAATCATTACATATCTGAAAAGACTGAGATACTTGTCAGTGTACTCAGTATCATGCAGGTTGCTGAGAGATGACCTATGCCTGCCCTACAGAGCAGTCTCAGACCCTGCCCTACTGGAAATTCTGCACATCCGCAAATCAAATGGGAAGAATAACTTGTCACATGGTTCTCAACCTAGCCTGTGACATCAACAGAACATGCTGGGTTGACAGATATATCCCCCAATGACTCATATTCCTCTGTAATAGGCTCACACTGTGTGTGAATTAGTGCTCCTCAATAACACTGTTCAAGCACAACCTTGACTACTGGTTGAGTGTTTATAAAGTCACCTCTGGGATGGCACCTAATGTCACTCATGGTGTAAAGTCACCTCTGGGATGGCACCTAATGTCACTCATGGACAGTGCCAATTGGTGCTGTTCACAAAATCGATCTGCTAACAACAACCATCCAACTATTCTTAGTAAGGTTACTTGTGTCTTTACACAGGTAGGCTTCTAAACACCGTAGGGCCATTAGGCTAGTAGCCTCCTATGTACATATGAAGCTATAAGCCTATGTAGGTCTCCCAGCATTTTGTCTCCCACATGGCCAGCTGTCATCTAGTATAATTCACCTGCAGTCTTGTAAAAAATCAGACTTGTGCCATGGTGCTTGCATAATTTATTGTGTTCTGTAGTCTATGTACTTAGATAGGTCGGGGTTCTGTTCTCACTGCAGTCAACTTTGTGTGTGTTTATGTCTAGCCAGAAAAGAAAAAGTTAGTATTCTGCAGTTACTGCTCCAATCCCATGTATTGACAGTATTTTGATACTTGCATATGCACACATCCATTTCATTCCAGCCTCCCAACTTCTTCTCTCCAACATGCACTGCTGATTCATCCACTATACTTTTATCTGCAGCCATGTAAAAGCCAGACTTGTGCTGTGGCACTTGAATAAAGTACTGAGTTCTTTAGTCTGTGCACTTTGATAGATAGGGGTTCTGTTCTCACCACAGTCAACAGTGTGTGTGTGTGTGTGTGTGTGTGTGTGTGTGTGTGTGTGTGTGTGTGTATCTATCCAGAAGAGCAGAAGTGTGTATTCTGCAATTACTGCTCCAATCCCATGAGTTGACAATATTTTGATACTTGCACATGCCCACAGATCTATTTCCTGCAGGCCTCCCAATTTCTTCTCTCCAACATGCACTGCTGATGTCATCCACTATACGCTGACCTGCAGCCATGTAAATTGGATCATAGGAGATTACTAGACTATTGAACCAGAGGTCATTTTAAGCCTAGCTGTTTCTTCTGAAGTATACCATAGAAATGCTAGTCAGTACCCAAGATTGCATTTAATGATGACTGCCCATGTCCAGGAGGGTTGTGGGCTCTATCCATGGTAAGAATTTATGGTGCCAAACTCACAAAATAGTCCAGCACCAAAGAGATGTGTAGAATATGAAATTCTTTAATTCTTTAATGTGGCAAAATGAACAGCAAACCAGTTTTGGCCAAAATAATTGCCTTCTTCAATGCATTAGCTAACAATCATTCACTTTACATTTAAATAGTGCAATATTAGACCAGAGTCAAAGCTGATTGGTTTGTTTGTGTCTTTCGACTTTTCCCGGTTAGGGGTCGCCACAGCGGAACTCCAGTCCACTAATGATTGGCATTAGAGTTTTATGTGCTGGGTTGCCGGGCCTAACGCACAACCTTTAATGAAGGAACGCCCATTCATGCATGTCACCACACAGAAGACGCTCTAACTGAGAATCGAACGGGCAACATCTAACTGTAAGGCAACAATGCTACCGCAGCACCACCACTGCAGTATTAGCTAATTGGTACATGCCTAAATTAGCTTAATTCATTGAGGCCGGGCTTAAACAGAGCCCCCAGCATGACAATCCAGCCAGATTTCTTATTATTTAATATAGAATGCCAATCTGTTTTGTTAGAATTCTTTCCCTGAATTTTATCAATAATTATAAATTGAAATTTAGCAGTAGCATGGGTCATTGTATGTTTGTAAAGGGCATTGGATATTCTTTTATTTCTTATATCACTAAGATGTTCACTGATCCTATGTTTTATTTTATTTATTTATTTATTTATTTATTTATTTATTTTACATTTGTTAACCGGGATTTTACATCCTACAGTTTTACTGTATCAAAATATTGGAAGTATTGTTTAAGGCATTCACAGTTTACTGACATATAGTTTTCATTCTGACAACAGCTTGCATATTGCAAACTTTATTTTTATTTTATTGAATTTGAATTGGGGAAGCATTTTTTGGTCTTATGTCACATTAATAGCTGTTGATAGATCACAGTTTTAGCTAATTCATTTCCACATATAGTATCAATTATGGATCTTTCAAAACTGTTGGAAGGTCTCTCAGCAGACCGTGATAATTTGACAGTTTTTTGGATTACGACCATTAGGTTCAGACAGTACAACTTTGGATAAGGATGATCCTGATGGAATATGTGGGATACTATTTCAGAAACTAACAAAGAGTATGAAGACACTCAGATCTAGCATTTGGCATTTGAAGATTTTTAAAGCATATAAACTTAAGGACATCACCCCTAGAGGTCTGCGTGTTCGCACTCAACCCTTGGTTAATCAGATAGATAAGTGACTATCTCAAGATTGGGCCCAGGCCCAACATAAACCTTCTATGCTGTTTGTGGATGCTCTCATTTTATACTATGAAAGAATCATAGATCAATGTATTGTTGATGTAACTAACAACTGTGAGGAAGCTAAAACATATGAAGGGCAACCCTTCTTCAGCAAATATTTGAATGCTTTAGCTACAAACCTTTCGGCTTTGGAACAACAACTGATAAAGAAAAAAACACAAACATGTAATAGAGATATGTTAGATTATGGCAGAGGCAAACCACTTGGCACAAATAAGTGTGTCAGATTTCAGGATTCAGGAAACAAACCTATTAATAAGAAAAAGATACCCAGATCCATACTTAGGAACAAGAGTTATAACCATGGGGAACATCAGGGGATGACTCATCCTCAGCCAGGGATCTTGACCTTATATCCACTCAGGAGTCTCCAGTAGTGAAGAGATGACCTAGCACTGACCCTTTAGGGGCAAAACATATGGGGGGGGGGTAGGAAACACTGGAGAGGTACACAACATTCAACAACTTTTGGACAAGATTCTATCACATTAAAGATCAATAATGTTCACAATATTTCTTCCAAATCTTTGTCAGATGTTGAAAAAAAAAAACTATTGAACAAAGGGTTAAATTTTGTTCCATCTTTTTTTGTGGCTGAACATGCCTCTGTAAATGACATTCATGAATTTTGCAGAATTTGAACCTGAAATTATTTTTTTCAGACTCCAATCAAACTCAAAGATCTACTAAATTTCACTTCCGCAAATCCAGTTTCATACCTCCTATGGACAAACATGTTTCAGCCTTTAAAGAATGTGCACTTAAAAATTTACATTCTAACATGAATACAAACACCAGTACTAAAAATCTTACTAAACAAGAATGGGAAGCCCTACATAAGCTTAGCAATAACCATGACCTGGCAATATTACCAGCTGACAAATGGGGGTGGGGGGCAGTGGTCATCATGGATTGGAAAATGTATGAAGCGGAAGCTACAACACAACTGTTCAATAGTAAAGTTTACATGCATATGCCCCTGGACCCAACATTTAGGTTCAAAAAAGAGATTGATGCTTTTCTGAAATTGGCACAGGAGGAAGGAATTATTGATCAGAGGATGGGTTACCAATTGACTGTCCAAGATCATAGGTCACAATATCTATACCTACTCCCCAAAATACATAAACATCCTACCAAACCACCAGGTAGACTGATTGTTTTGGGTCGAGGATCTCTGACAGAACCATTATCTGCTTTTCTTACAGAATATCTACAACCACTGCTTCCTCTAGTCAGATCTAGAATCAAAGATATCACCCAATTTTTCAATATCATCAATGACACACAGTTGGAACCAGGTTGGGTTTTATGCACACTGGACATTACCACCCTATATACAAATATCCCACATTAGTTAGGATTAGAAGCTATTCAGTTCTGGCTGAATAAAGCTGAATTATATACTCTGGGTTTTAATACTCTTCTTGTTTGCTTAGCTGAACATGTTCTTACTAAGAATGTTTTTTACTTTCATGGGAGATGTTACTTGCAGTTGGGGTACAGCTATGGAAGTGTCCTTCACTCCCATTTATGCAGATCTTTTTATGGGCTACATCAAAAAACAATTGATATATGATGAGAACGATAATATATTTTTGGATAATATGGACATTTGGAGACATTGGATGATTGTTGGATAGTGTGGAGTGGTGATGCTGGGTGTGCACAGGAATTTCTGGAATATTTAAATGAAAACAAGTGGGGGATACACTTCACACTCAATTATGATTACAAGCAAATCACATTCCTGGATGTTCACATCTTACGACAGGATAACCATACATTTCAAACTGAGGTTTATAGAAAATTTCCCCAATTTAACACCTTGCTTCATTCTTCCAGTCATCACCCCTTCCACATCATCCAGAACATCCCTAAATCCCAATTTCTATGCATCAAGCTTATATGTTCTTCAGATGAAGCCTATAATACCAGTAAAAATGATCTATCCCAAAGATTTCTAAATAGGGGCTATCATTCAGACAATATCAATAGGGCATGTTCATTTGCCACTGAACAGGATAGAAGGACTTTGCTAACTTATGGGAAGGGATCCAAGAGAAGTGATAGACAATCTTCCCAATCTAACCGTCTGGTTACAACATTTGGATGTAACATTGATGGCTTCAAACACATCATTAATAACCATTGGGATATTTTGTTGGCCAATAATAAACTAGCTGGGATGCTCTCTCCACAATGTCTTTTTTCTTACAGAAGAGGTTGTACAATCAATTCCCATCTTACTCATTATAAACAATCCACTCCCACTTCCACACAACAGACTACTTTATTTGGGGACATGTTAGTTGGCAGTAATCCTTGTGGCCATTGTAGTGCTTATAGGTATGTTTGCAAAGCAAAAGAATTTACCAGCAGCAATAACCCACATATATTTCAAATCAGATGTTTCGGCAACTGCAGCAGTGACTGGGTCATCTATTTGACCACTTGTTTTTGCTCCGCCTTTTATAGGTTCATAGGTTCATAGGTTTATACTAGGCTATCTGCCCCAAGGCATTTATAAGCTAGAATTTTTTTTTTTTCGCCACCACCCACCTTAAATAATAAAAAATACATTACTTTGTTTTTGTTGTCTGTAGTGACACAGAGATGACACAGAGGATGGTAACCCTACTCTCCACAATCTCCCATCCACAGACAGACTTTTCTTAGACAAGCCGTGCAGCCGCTCTGCTCGACTCTATGGACCAGCATTCCAGTCTCTGGTGGTAAATCTCTCCTCCCCTCAGGTCCCTCAGCTATTTTATGCTTATATGGTAAAAAGTAAGTGTTCTAGTGGTTTTTGTTTGGTTTGTGGATTTTTGAGTTTGTCCATTTGTCCATTTATTTATTTGGACATGGCCTTTGTCACATGTCACATGTGAGCACTGAGTATGCGGTAGAATACGAATAGAGGTGGAGTTTTTTTCTCTGGTCTGGCAGCATATGACAGATTTTTTGGTTCTTCCCCTTTTTTTGTTTCTTTGGGGGGGTCCCAATTGCTGCAGATATGATTAACACATCCCTAATGGGGCATTGTAATTTATCATTGGTCTGATTGGTGAGAACAGTGAGGAACAATGACCCCACTAGATCTGGATGTGAATCCCTTCATGATCAGGTGGGCAATGTAGAAGGTCTTTCTAACCTTTTTAACAACTTTAGTGTCAAAACCAAAGCCAAGGGTCCTGTCAACCTCCCCCCCCTCCTGATAACTTCTTGCTACCTTATTGGTTGCTGCCACTGGTTGTGGGGGGGTAGTTGTGGTTTCATTTTTATGCATGACAATTTTCCCATTTTTTTTAACTTCTATCCATGGCCTGGCCACTATCTGCTGTTCAGGAGTCCCTTCTTGAAGATATTCTGATGATATCTGTGTCCTCCCAGTTTGCAGTCAGTCTGCAAAGTTTGCAGTCGCTCAAAAAAGACCTCCATGTATGCCTGTACTTCTGAAAGAGAATGTAGAGCCAAGACAACAGGGGCCAAGGCCGGGCACCTGACACCCAACTCCCAGTCTGACATGGCGCCAGCTGACATAGCCAGCAACTTTTGCCCAGGGTCTTTAACCCTCTGTATTCTTGATCTTTATCTTGTTTACAATGGCCATTTAGGTTTTAAGGTTTTTTTTTTTACAAACCCGGTAGGGGTATTGTCTCTCCTTCAAAGGTCAAGGTCTTGGTAGGCTGTATGGACTGCCTTCATCAATAGCCTTGGTGACTGTTTGAAGGAGTCGAACGGCCTTGGCGGCATGAAGGCATGATCTTCCCTTGACTCAATCTCGGGTTCACGTCCTATATCTGCAAAGTCCCTATCTTTGTGTTTATCCTCCATGTAATCCCTCTCTCCTATGCTGTGCAGACTGGACTTTAATAGGCGTGTAGGCTGCCACCCTCAGTTAGTGGGACCACAGTTGCCGTTTGTGAGTCCTGGACTGGCTCACTGAGGACGTAGGGCTGAGATCCTGAGGTAAGGCTGAGATTAAACAGCTCATCAGTAATCTTAATAAGTAATTCTCATTTTAGCTCATTTAGCACACACCCGGGTATTTCAGCGTTAGGGAGCAGCTTTTCTTTAGCTTTAGAGAGAGAGGGGAGGTCTTGAGATTCACGGAGATGTTGTCCATTCTGGGATAGCACTAACATAGCTGAAAAAGGCCTTATGATTGTCCTTGAATCCCATGATTTTTTTCTCTCAAAAAATTGGCCTTAGTTTTTTTGAGTATGCTTGTTTTTTTTTTTTTGGGTTGGGGGTGGGGGCGGGATGTGGATTTCCAGTGAGATTAGTTTATGATCAGATCTCAACAATGAGGGATATACTTCTGGTGTGGAGCATTAATGATTATGTAGGGCAAACACCTCGGCCACTAAAACATAGGAACGGTGAACATCTTAGTTATATAAGAAATAAAAGAATATCCAATGCCCTTTACATACAATGACCCATGCTACTGCTAAATTTCAATCTATAATTATTGATAAAATTCAGGGAAAGAAATCTAACAAAACAGGTTGGCATCCTATATTAAATAATAATGAATCTGGCTGGATTGTCAGGCTGGGGGCTCTGTTTAAGCCTGGCCTCAATGAATTAAGCTAATTTAGGCAGGTACTAATCAGCTTTGACTCTGGTCTTATATTGCACTATTTAAATGTGAAGTGAATGAATGTTAGCTAATGCACTGAAGAGGGCTATACTTTTGGCTAAAACCAGTTTGCTGTTCATTTTGCCACATTAAAAAATTAAAGAATTTCATATTATACACATCTCATTGGAGCTGGACTATTTTGTGAGTTTGACTACATTTTGGTTTGGTCCATGCACCCTGTCTCACTTGCATGGGGTTGAGTTAGGCTGAAGAATTTATGGTGCCCCATCCACTTGTCCAGTTTCCTCTTGAGCAGTGTTATAGAGGTGCTCTGTTTCACATGAATTTGCATATGCCTACACATCCATTTCATTCAAGCCTCCCAACTTCTCTCCAACATGCAACTCTGATGTCATCCACTATAAGTAGACCTGCAGCCATGTAAAAGTCAGACTTATGCTGTGGCGCTTGCATAAAGTACTGAGTTCTGTAGTCTGTGTACTTAGATAGGGGCTCTGTTCTCACGACAGTCAACAGTGTGTGTGTGTGTGTGTGTGTGTGTGTGTGTGTGTGTGTGTGTGTGTGTGTGTGTGTGTTTATCTAGCCAGAAGAGCAGAAATGTGTATTCTGCAGTTAACTGTTCCAATCCCTTGAAGTGACAATATTTTGATACTTGCACATGCCCATAGATCTGTGTCCTGCAGGCCTCCTAACTTCTTCTCTCCAACATGCACTGCTGATGTCATCCACTATAAGTTGATCTGCAGCCATATAAATTGGATGATAGGAGATTACTAGACTATCGAACCAGAGGTCATTTTATGCCTGGCTGCTTCTTCCGAAGTATACCATAGAAATGCTAGTCAGTACCCAAGATTGTATTTAATGATGACTGCCCATGTCCAGGAGGGTTGTGGGCTCTATCCATAGTAAGAATTTATGGTGCCCCATCCACTCGTCCAGGTTCCTCTTGAACAGTGTTATAGAGGTGCTCTGTTTCACATGAATTTGCATATGCCTACACATCCATTTAATTTAAGCCTCCCAACTTCTTCTCTCCAACATGCACTGCTGATGTCATCCACTATAAGTAGACCTACAGTCATGTAAAAGTCAGACTTGTGCTGTGGCACTTGCATAAAGTACTGAGTTCTGTAATCTATGTACTTAGATAGGGGTTCTGTTCTCACTACAGTCAACAGTGTGTGTGTGTGTGTTTTTGTGTGTGTGTGTGTGTGTGTGTGTGTGTGTGTGTGTGTGTGTGTGTGTGTGTGTGTGTGTGTGTGTGTGTGTGTGTGTGTGTGTGTGTGTGTGTGTGTGTGTGTGTGTGTGTGTGTGTGTGTGTATCTACCCAGAAGAGCAGAATACTTGCACATGCCCACAGATCCATTTCATGCAGGCCTCCCATCTTCTTCTCTCCAACATGCACTGCTAATATCATCCACTATAAGTTGACCTGCAGCCATGTAAATTGGATCATAGGATCATAGGAGATTACTAGACTGTCAAACCAGAGGTCATTCTAAGCCTAGCTGTTTCTTCCGAATGTATACCATAGAAATGCTAGTCAGTACCCATGATTGATTTAATAATGACTCCCCATATCCAGGAGGGTTATGGGCTCTATCCATGGTAAGAATTTATGGTGCATCATCTACTCATCCAGGTTCTCCTGAACAGTGTCATAGAAGTGCTCTGTTTCACATGAATTGGTAGCCTGTTCCAAAGATGCGGCAGTCGATGGGAGATAAATCTGTCCCTCCAGTATATCCTATTTAAGTCACAGGCCATATTTACATCCCTGGAACAAGTAGCCCTTGTCCCATTTGATTTACAGATATGCAGCAAGTTCATTAGGTTTGGGTCTTGGATTGCTCTGTAGGCCAGGCATAAGTCTCCCCTAAGAAGTCTATATGATACGGAGTATAGTGACAGGGACTTTAGTAGGTCTGTGTAAGGCACATGCTGGAGCTCCTTGATCTTCTTTGTTAGAAATATCTGAGGTCTGTCTAAGTGCTGTAGGTGTTTAGTACAGCACATGCCTAATGGGATGTTATTCTCAATTATGGGCCAGATAAGTGCTGAGTCTGGGGGGGGGGGTTATACATTCTTTTGCTGTCCAGGCGATGCCTTTAATAATCAAGTATGCCATGTAGAATGCTTTCCTTACTACAGTAGACACATGGTGGTCAAAATTAAGGTCACAGTCAACATGTGATCCAAGGTCCCTTACCACTTCATGGGTACTTAGGGTATTGTTGTTTATTTGATAGTGTGAGGTGACATTGTTTGTGCTGAAGGGAGTGATGATGCATTTCTTTGCATTCATTTTAAGACCATGACTAATACACCAGTTGGTCTGCGTGAGACTCTCTTGAAGTATACTGACATTATTTGGGGAATCAGTGATTGCATGTCGTTTCTAGTCATCAGCAAACATGGTCAGCCACAACCCCTTAGTTTTGACCTGAACATTCTGAGAAGTGTATACCAAACAGTAGGGGGCCCAGCACTGATCCCTGTGGCACCCTACTGGTTACAGGTCTGCTGGTTATTGTGGAATCACCCACTTTGATAGTGTGTGTCTAGTTTGTGAGCTAGTTGGCAACCCATCTCACAATGAAGGGGGTTTACATTCAGTTTGCTGAGTTTATTGGTAATGCCTGAATATGCAATTGTATCAAAAGCCTTTGCCAGGTTGAGGTATGCTGTGTGTACAGATTTGTTTACATCAATGGCCTTGGTCACATTTTCAAAGAAATCCACCAGATGTAGGAGGCAGGATCTGCCCTTCACAAAGCCCATTGAGTAGGATCCAGGGTTTAAAGGTCACCTATGTCTTTATGTATTAGGTCCATAATAATACATTCCATGGCCTTACAGCTGAGACAGATCAGACTTATGGGTCTGTAATTCCCTGGATCTGTTGCTAGGCCATCTTTGTGGAGGGGAATAACTGTTGCTGTTCTCCACTATGCAGAAACAAAGCCAGTGATTAGGCTATTATTCAAAAGGGTGCTTAGTGGTGATGCTAGTTCATGTTTCAGCTTGTTTAGAAGACTGACTGGGATGTCATGTCTGGTTCCATAAAGGCTGTGTTTTTTTGCCTTGGACAAGGCTTTGAGGACCTGCTCTTCAGATATGTAGGGTGGGAGGAAGTTTGGGGGAAGGATTGTTGTAAGATAGGAGGGTATAAGGGAGTGAAATCTTCACCAAACCTATCCACTGGCAGGTTTGCTATCTCTGTGAGGTCAGTGTCTGTGATACTATTGGCCACTAGTTCTGCACATGTTTGTATCCTACCCTTCAGGTTACTTATGTAGCTGTAAAAGGCCTTATGGTTATCCTTGGCTGTACTTGCTAAGTTTCTCTCAAAGGAGACCTTGGAGGATTTGACAAGGTGTCATTTGTCTGTTGAGGTGGAGGAGGGTGCTTTTCCATTGCTGGGGCCTTACCTTTGTATTCTTGGACAGCAACATTTTTCATTTATTGTCAAGTTTGTTGATGCTGGATATCCACCATGGCAGCTTGTTTTTACTTGGGGCTCTATCTTTGATTCTTTCTGGTACAGTCAAGTTTATACACTTATGCAAGTGATTGTACAGAGCTTTAGTGTAAGCTTCAGCATAGTTTCCACTTCCCACTTTTGGTGGGGCTTGGAATGCATTTATACCTACCCCTAGGAGGGTAGAGTTTGCCTTGGTGAAGTTTTTTAGTCTGATTTCATCCTTTGTGAGTTCTGGTGCTAGTGGTAGCTAGAAGATGATTGATTTGTGGTCAGTTTTAACTAATGAGGGTCTGACTGTTGTGGCAGTGCATCTGTTTGACATGTCCGTGAGGATCAGATCCTGAATGTTTTTTCCCCTTGCTGGGCTATGGACAGTTTGTTCCAAGGCATTTGAATTAACACAGTCAAGGAACCTTTGTGCTAGTGCTAGTGAGTTAGGGCTAGTGTAGAACTCCGGGATAATTGAAATTCCCATAACCAGTGTGTTCTGTAACATTTGAATCATCTCCAGTTTTGTCAAGTAGGCTTCATGGGAGTCGTGAGCCATGAAGGAGGATCTGTGACTGGCTATGCTTTGAATGGGGGTCTTACCCACTGTAACCTGGATCTGGAGTAACTCCATGGAGTTGTTCAGTCTAACTAGATGGGAGGTGATTTTATCTGTAATATAGATTGAAACACAGCCTCCTTTGGTTTTCACACATTCATTTTGACACAGCCTCCTTTGGTTTTCACACATTCATTTTGTAGTCTAAATATGTGGAAGGCATTTTAGCCATACAAGGTTGGGGTACTGTCTGAGGCCTTGAACCAGGTTTCTGTGACTGTACAGACATCAACATCTTCTAGTTCTAGAAGTGTTTCCGGGGAGTGCAGATTTTAGTTCTAAGCTCCTAGCATTTAGCAGCATGACTCTTATTTTGTTCTGCTTGGTTAATTTCATGTCGGTAACGTTTATTTTGAGACCTTGCCTAAAAAGGCATTATGGTGAGGCAAGAGACAAATCCTACAGGTGTCAGGTGCAAACATCTCTCTCAAAGCAGTGAGGTTTGTCGACAAAAGTCAGACTTGTGCCATGATGCTTGTGTAAAGTACTGAGTTCTGTAGTCTGTGCACTTAAATATGTAGGGGTTCAGTTCTCACTGCAGTCAACTGTGTGTGTGTGTGTGTGTGTGTGTGTGTGTGTGTGTGTGTGTGTGTGTGTGTGTGTGTGTCTAGCCAGAAGAGCAGACGTTTGTATCCTGCAGTTACCACTCCAATCCCATGAATCAACAGTATTTTGATACTTGCACATGCCTACAGCTCCATTTCATGCAGGCCTTCCAAATTCTTCTCTCCAACACATACTGCTGATGTCATCCACAATAAGTTGACCTGCAGCCATGTAAAAGCCAGACTTGTGCTGTGGCACTTGTGTAAAGTACTGTGTTCTATAGTCTGTGTACTTTGATAGGTAGGGGTTCTATTCTCACTGCAGTCAACTGTGTGTGCGTGTGTGTGTTTGAACTGCTGCTTGACATTACAAAAAGAATTTTGTATCAGCAGGTGGGACACTGTTATTTTGTCCTCAAAACACAATCCTGATGCCATCAGCTATAAAGTGTTGTCTGAGACACTCCAAGTTGGACTTGAGCTGTGGTGCTTGCATAAAGTCCAGTGTTCTGTAGTCTGTGTGCTTAGATAGGTAGGGGTTCTGTTCTCACTGTGGTCAACTGTGTGTGAGTGAGTGAGTGAGTGAGTGAGTGAGTGAGTGAGTGAGTGAGTGAGTGAACTTTTGCTTGACATTACAGACAGTATTTTGCATGAGCATGTCGGACACTGTTATATTCTTCTCAACAGACACTGCTGATGTCACCAGCTATAAAGTGTTGTCTGAGGTACTCCAAGTCAGACTTGAGCTGTGGTATTTGCAAAAAATACTGTGCTCTATAGTCTGTGTACTTAGGTAGGGGTTCTACTCTCAATGCAGTCAACTGTGTGTGTGTGTGTGTGTGTGTGTGTGTGTGTGTGTGTGTGTGTGTGCTACTGCTTGATATCACATTACAGAGAGCATTTTACACCAGCATTTGGGATACTGTTATATTCTCCTCAACAGACACTGCTGATGTCAACAGCTATATCAGATTTTTCGATATGAAGTACTCCCACCATGGCAGGGTCAGAGACTGACCTGGACGCCAGGCAGAATTCACCTCATCCTGTGTAATAAAGATTACAGTGACATGGCTTTTATTATATTCACATAGATCATGGCATGGTTTGTAGGCCCTGTGTTATCTTGCTGAGAAAACCCTGTGGTCTCTCTAGCTGCAACATGTGTCTGGTGAGGTATATGAAAAAGAGAGCATTATATTCTATTAGTGCTGTGATGAAGTTTGACTACATTGCTGTCATACAATCCTAAGATCTCAATACAATGGTGTGACTTATGATATTCACAGCATAGGCTTTCAATACCAGTGCGGACATTCAGTGGGCAAAGTTCAGAGTGCTATCTACATGCATTCCCAGTGCTTGAATCTCTGGGTTTCTGCAAAGCAGGACTATTGTCAATGCTGTGATTAACATATAATTCAACTTTTCAGCAGATAATATTACAAACACACATTTCTGCATTTATTTGTAGATCATGTGCCTTTGTCACCATTCAGTTGTGTGTATTAGTTCCACCTGTACTATGGTATTACCAGTGATGGACTCAGTGATTGGACACAATATGCAAGAATCAGCAAACTTGGTAAGCCAAAGGCCATATACTTTAGCTTGAACTGTAGAGAAATAGAGTTTTAACCGTGAAGGGCCAAGCACAGATCCCTGAGGTTTGCCAATGGTGATAGCTTACTGTTACAAGTTGATTCACCAACTTTCACATGATGTGTTCTGTCAGTAAGCCAATTGGTCACCCTTCAACTGATGTATGGGTTAATCCCCAGCTTGGAGGTTTTCTCAATTGTATAATGACAAAAAGTAAACAGTCACCACAGCTAAAAGTCACAATTTTTAATAACAACACGTAACAAAACAAAAAGGTAGTAAGCACTTTCACAATTCACAGATCACTTCTTCAGACAGTTTTTGTCATTATATATATTTTATTTTGGATCAATGGTGATCAGTCTTTATCCAGTAGTGCCTTGTATAGTTTTCATAGGTTTCTCAATGATGCCTGCATGGGGGATTGTGTCAAAATCCTATCTCAGATCATGATAGGCAGTATGCACTGTCTTACTTCATCCAGGCCTATCACATGGAATCAATGGGCAGTGACAACATCACAGATCACCTATAGCATGACAGCACATACACCTTCCTGATACAGTTGAATACATAGTTCAACACACCCTACACATGGCCTATATTCCCATACAAGGGTGTACATCAACATGCATCCACCTGAGTTGGGGGACATCACCTGATGCATGCATGTATAGAGACATCCTGACTCTTCTCAACTGTGAGCTAGGCCAGTATGTCTTTGTGGACCTCATGTACATGTACACTAGTAATATTCCAGGTAATTGCAACAGACCTGTGTGAGTTGTTAATACTACATCAAGTCCATTACATCTGATAGATGTCATCAAAGAGGTCATTGAAGTATCATCTTGTGGAACTTGACCAGGTCCACACTGAGGCATTCAATCAACACTGTCATATGTGGCCATAAACACCTTTATCACTGAATGAGTAGACCAATGTATGGCATATGACATCTCACTATGTTGAAATGTGTGATGTGACCATATGTCAGGTCCAGAGATCTGGTCGGTACATCACCCTTCTTCATGTACCTCCCTACACATTTTCCATTGATGTGTAACTGAAGTGTAACATCTTTGTCACAGTGCACTGTCACAAAGCTTATTGGCCATACCTAGGTATTTGTTCTGTGGCTTATACATGACTGTCTGATGATGGTGCGGAACACCACTCAAGTTGTTACACCAGATGCATGTGTGCTACCTGTTCTGCTTATGCACACACTACATACATAGGTGTTTGACAACATTAATGACATGTATATCATTCATGACAGTGTAGATTGTGCCATAGATATATGCCATGCACACAATGCAACTAGCCTGTATTGCCCATACTGTTGCATACAGGTATAGCAATGTCCCTTCTAACACTTCCTGCAGATACTACAGTGTCAGGACAGTGTGCATGGTTACCCTCATAGAGTGTGGATAAATAATAATAATTGTTCGTGTGCGTGTGTGCAGGCTCATCTCTTATCACCCCACATCACATATGTTATGTCAGAGGCATGGGATTACTGGTGGTATTATTGTGATATTGTCCATGATTGTGGTTGTTCTTGTAATGTTTTTTGTGATCCTTTACTTGTGGCCACCTTGATGGAACCTCTGCTGACAGTACACTCAACTTCAGGCATATCAGTTTGCAGAGCTTCCCAGTATACACCCTACCCCAACTGTATGTCAGATCCTTGATAGATGTCCTCTGCATTATTAATGTAAGTATGCTTATCTCACACAAGCATCCTCCCCATTGTTATGTCACCTTGTGTGACAGTCACAGACAACATGTTTTCACATTACAGTCTGTACTGTACCATATAGATATGTGCTTGGTGTTGCTGCTACAACTATCTCCATTGACATACTCTCCTTTGTTGCACATGAGGGAGTTTCACCTGTCCTCCTTCACTGTGTTCATTCCTGCAATTCATCTGTGTGTCCCTGTTCAAAACACACACTTCTCCTGAGTGATCATTTTACATGGCAGTCCATGTCTTGTTACAGATCATTAACACAGCTTCAATACAGCATGCCAGGAATGGGATATCACAATACTCTGCACTGTGTCGATACACTGTCCTGTACTGTGTTTGAACCATATACTTCGCATTCATACCTCTCAACTGTCCAGATGGTTTCCTTATCAAATATATGTCTGTCTGCCATATCATTGGGATAATCTCTGGACTGATGTGACTTAATATTACATACATTTGAGTGCATACCTCTCAACTGTCCAGATGTGTGCAGAATGCCAAGTTTTTGTCTCATATGATTTTTTCCTCATAATGTTTGTTTTCTGGCAAATCACTGGCATGTCATTGTGGAGTGAAGTCAGAAACTGATATCTAGCATATGAGTATTTCTTGGCCTTTGTCCACCCATTATGTATGCCTTTGCCCCCATATCTTGCTCAAAGAGGATGACAAGTATGTTTGAGTTTCATTCTACCATACCTGTGCAACATCTATGGTACATATGTCCCTATTACTAGTTAAATGTCCTCACATTATGTTGGCCATTGTGGAGATGTTGCACTAACAGATTCACAGCTATCTGTGAAACCCTGGTGGCCACTGTGGCATTCAGCGCAAATCTGTGGACTGTAGGTGCTCTGTTTTACATGGAATTCATATCTGTGTTTGCTTACATGGTTTCCTGGCTGGCAACATTGCTGCCAGCCACGAAAACTACCTTAGCTATGCCACACCTCATTAATATGCATTGGGTGCTGCCACATGTCGTGCACCATCGAGCTAACTTGTAAACTCCATGTAGGCTCTACATAAAGCCTACATGGAGTTTATTGAATCATGGGGATGTTGAACAAACTGAGGTTAACTAGTGTGATGACCCAATAATGAATCAGAATGCACATAGTGTAGGCTGGTTTTCATACCACAAAGCACCATTCTGCACTTCTGAGAATCCAGGAAAGATTAGCAGTCTTGGTTGCTGGAGGGTAGGCAATGTGGTGTGAGTCTGATTATCTGGCCACCATCTGTCATCTGTCCATTCTAGGGTTAAATATCAACCTACTGTATTCTGCTCCCTGCTGACAGGTAGAAATTTGCAGTAGTCATGTCAGAGTATGGGCCTTGGCACTTCCCCCTGGCTAATGTATGTATGTACAGAAACATACACATTTTCTAGACTTCCAGGGCACTGCACATAAAAGATTATTCTTTAGTAAAAAGACACAAAATTTACTACTGGATATGGAGCTGTCATTTCCTGTAATCTGAATGGGCTTCCAGTGAAAGAATCTTAAATGGAGATGAAGCCCCCTCCCTGCATCTCTTGTGCTGTAGGTTGCATCTCCTAACTAGTACAATTGCTTCCAAGGTCATCAGATCCCAGGCGTATATTAAAAATCCTTTCCCTAGTAGCCAGTGAGATCTGCCAGGTGCAACTGAATGGCACTATCCAGCGTTATGTGACAGA
Organism: Protopterus annectens; assembly: GCF_019279795.1. NCBI lineage: Eukaryota > Metazoa > Chordata > Ceratodontiformes > Protopteridae > Protopterus > Protopterus annectens. The sequence goes on along the minus strand of NC_056739.1, from coordinate 375,459,483 downwards.
TGACAACTCTTTCATCCTACACTCTTGCTCCTTTGTAGGTATGAATGGGGAGGAAGAATTGTGGGTGGATTTTTCTGTCAGAAATATGTAACAGAAAAATAAAGTTATACTTGGATTGCACTCACTATATTGACTCAAAAATGTAGTGTTACTAATACAAAGGCAACCTGTCATGTGCTACACATGCTAGTTATGTCCTCTATAACATCTTCAAGTGCATTTTGTCAGATCTTTGGTAGCACAAATGCAAAATGTAAATATTTCTGTGGTGCTTCCTTTACTTTTCTCCAGCCCTCAAAAAGCATTTATCTTGAGTCCCATTGATGGTGCAGTGAAGGTCTGAATTTGCCAAATTTACTTTGGTTGTGCTTCTTTTTGAAAAAAAAAAGTACCTTTTCAGTGACAGTTAATTAACCAGTGTTCTAACTGCTTTTATGCAAAATGTAGGAAAGAAAAATAAACAAAAATTCAACTGATAATTCGTTGTGTTTGCCGCAGAAGCTTAGCATGGTGTTAGACAGCATGATGGATGGCAATAAGGCTGTGGCCTCTTTTCAGGGTCTACACAGACAAAATGGTAACGAAGAGTCAGTGAGAGCTCAATGGAAGCAGGTAATGTCAATGACTGAATGAATGGGTGTAAAATCGGGCAATTATATTGCTTCAACTAATCATCACAATGAAGAGGTTGTAGATACTTTGAATTCTCATTCAGCAATTGTCAAATATCTACAACGAGACAAAGAGATAAAAAATGCTAGAAGGACATATTTATTACCAAGCATCTACTCTGCCTCTATAACAAACGTCCCCTACAGATTAAACTACGTGACACCTGCCTTACCTATGTCACAACTGACAATTCAATAAAGGTGTTTAATTAAAAAAAAAAAAAAAAAAAAAGCGAAGTGACACCTTTGGGTCATTGAAATCAAACCTAGATGACTAGATGGTATCCACAAATTTACCCCTGGATTGACCTGCTTTGTCCTTCTGGTAGGAGGGATACATTATGAGGGTGGGTACTGGTAAGTTATAAGTGGTCTTTGAGACTCAATTTCAGTGTAATCCTATTGTTCCATGATACTAAATGCATTAGTTGGTTATAAACTAAAATAATTACCTTTTGGTGTCTGTAGCTATATATGCATTTGTTGCCTTTGACCACTAGATGGAAGCAAAGGATTAGTATGAAAATAGCTCACCCTTGTTTTTTTTATTTTTTATTTTATAGCTATAAGGTCTTCATTATTAGTTAGCATTCAGGTTACTTTATTGGTAGACAACAGTCATCTGATTAAAAGTTATTTAAGTGATGGTTTTAAACTCAATGTTTTATTGGAAAAATTTTCTATTATATATAACATACAAAAACAGAAAAACAAACAACAGGCTATTGTTTTTCATTACTTTAAGTGGAGCCTTAAAGGACACATGTATAATGGCTGAGCTCCATTCCCTTTTTGTGGTTCGTTACTGAACATACTCCGAGGTTTGGAATTTTGCTTTTGCCTTGATCCCAGTTACTATTATTTGAGCTTCATATATTGCCAGGCTGTGCTGCTCACATTACCATGATGGACTGGTTGCATTTTCAGCAGTGTCTGCCTGGCTGGTTTTATCAGAAAGAATGATTACCTTTTCATTGACAGATTATTTGCCAACAGTGGAATGGCTGTAAGACTGTGTGTGTGTGTGTGTGTGTGTGTGTGTGTGTGTGTGTGTGTGTGTGTGTGTGTGTGTGTATGTATGTATGTATGTATGTAGTGGGGCTTTGCCCTCAATCATATCACAAGCTTTGTCCCCCATAAAGTTATCATGTGTGAAGTTGACACCACAGCAGAATATTATTCAACTTCTGTGGGATCAACAGATTGCAGGTTGCCAAATGTATCAGCTGGCAAAAATATTTTACATGGTATCCGTCTCCTTTTGACTTGGACCCTCAATGTGTGACTTGCTCATTCAATTGTATATGTATTAAAGCAGTTTGGAATAATTTAAAAGCCATGTAGCTGAAACACTGGTATGTCCTTAAGGGGTCATTCCCATATATTGCATGGAACTCCACAATAGGAGTTTAAAGGTATTACACAACGAAGATTCAAGCTTGGCTGGGTTCTTCTTGTAGTCTTGGAGTTTATAAATATGTGTGTGTGTGTGTGTGTGTGTGTGTGTGTGTGTGTGTGTGTGTGTGTGTGTGTGTGTGTGTATATATATATATATATATATATATATATATATATATATATATATATATATATATATATAGATAGGTCCCCTTCAAAACATCTAAAACTCATAACATCTAATTTCATAACATCTAACAGTACAAATCACATGAAAATAACATCCTCTCTACATATAATGACATATAATGACATTAAACTACCAAACAGACATTTTACTATGTTTCTGCAGGGGGGCTTGATACAGTGGGTTAGGAAATTGACTTTTTCCCACTGTAGTGCAATCTTAGAGTTGGTATATTTAATTTACGGGGGTGGGGGCGCTTGCCCTCCTGCAGAAACATAGTAAAAAGTGTGATTGGTAGTTTGGTGTCGTTATATGTGGAGGGGATGTTATTTTCTTATGATTTGTAGTGTTAGATGTTATGAAATTCGATGTTATGGGTTTTAGATGTTCTGGTCTCAATGTTATGAAATTAGATGTTTCAAAGTAGACCTATATATATATATATATATATATATATATATATATATATATATATATATGTAATATTTATGTGTGTGTGTGTGTGTGTGTGTGTGTGTGTGTATATATATATATATATATATATATATATATATATATATATATATATATATATATATATATATATATATATATACTACACACTAAAGTAATTAAAACCCACCCAATGTGGTGGGGCTATGCCCTCACACACCCTCAGCTATATATACCAACTCCGAGATCTCACTATAGTGGAGAAAAGGGCATGTTGGACAAGTGTTTACTTACCCTGGGAAACATGGGGTATTTGAGTATGTCAGGTTTTGGTATTTTCAGTCTCATGAAAATGAACGTCGGTGTTCTGATCTTCATTTTTTTAGAGTAGATTGTGTGTATATATATATATATATATATATATATATATATATATATATATATATATATATATATATATATATATATATATATATTCACTAGACAATCTCGAGACTGAATAGTGGAAGGTGCAGTTAACCAAAACTACACTATGCCAAATCCGCAAATGTCGAATCCGCTGCTAACGTGATGTCATGTTTGTGACTTGTGGTGTGGTTTGTGGATTTATCTGGGGTTTCAGGTAAGTGTTGTGTGTTTGAGGATAATGGGTAGGTATTTTAATGTGTGTGAGTGTGTGTGGTGGTGTTTGTTGTTTGTTTGTGTGTTTAGTGCGACCTCAGAGTTAGAATATATAAATAGGGGGGTGTGGGGGTGCAGGGGGATTTGCCCCCCTGCTTATAGGTAGGTTAAGTGTGTTTGTGTGTGTTATGTTTGTTTAGTTAGGTAGGTGTATGTGTGTGTGGGATTATGTCTTGGTGTGTGTGTGTGTGTGTGTGTGTGTGTGTGTGTGTGTGTGTGTGTGTGTGTGTGTGTGTGTGTGTGTGTGTGTGAATGGTTGCAATTTTAGTGTTCGTGATTGTGGGTTTTTGTGTATGTGGTTTTTCGACTGTTCAGTCCCCATTGGGTCTATAGTACGTGATCGAACAGTCAAATGTTCGATCACGTAATAATCGACCCCTAAATAGCAAAATGCTTAATGTCGAATGGCAAAAAAACCCCCCACCCAAACAAACCATTAAAACGCTCTAAACAGGGGGACAAACCTTCCTGCATTTCCCATACCCCCCACTACTTAAATATACCAACTCTGAGATTACACTACAGTGCAAACAATGGAAAACTTCCATGTCCACACTTTATGTAGATCTCCATTGAACCATTCAACATTTTGACAGTTTGATATTTAGGGGTCAATTATTACGTATTCGAACATTTGACTGTTCAATCATGTAATATTGACCCTTTCCCATTTTTGCACATGTATATCTTGCAGATGACACCACTGCTGTGGAACAGGCTCCCCATCCAAATAAAACAAAATCCATCCCTGTCCACATTCAAATGTAAATTAGATCTATAGATGGGAAAAAGAAAATTTACCCCAGGATGGCTGGGTGTAATTTCAATAGCAGCAATCAGCATTTCAGAAATGTTGCATGTTTAAATATTCGACTATTATATCAACTTCCAATAAACAAGGGAAGGATGAAGATCCCTGTCTATAAACAAACTATTTGTGCCAGACTTTGATGCCTTTACTAGATCTCCTTCGCAGTTTTTGTCTTTTGAATCATCCCAGTAGTGGGCGTATTACAGTGAGTCATTCAGTAGTGTGCTGTTAAAGTGGTGCTGAACAAGGGGCAAATTACGGAATCTGAACACTGGCTAAGAATACTTCCCATCGGCAGGCATATCCATTCTAAGTGAAAGAATAATTGGTTATTTGACTGTTGATGGAAGACTGTTTAGTTCTTCTCACCTGTTCCAGTTTATGTATCACATAGGTTCATAGGCAAGTACTAAGCTAGCTACTCTTTGAACCATTTTAAGCCATGCTAATTTCCCTTTTTTGTTACCAGAATAACCTATCCCATTTGGTTATAAATTTGCCTTACTCATCCCATGGTCGATAATTATATATTCCACATAATAAGAATAATTGGGCTCATACCATAAATAATTGGTAGGGGCTAATGCATGGGATAAAGCATTTAGGAGTTGCCTCTCTCCATTAGTAGTACAGAGAGCCATCCTGGGGTAAATTTTCTTTTTCCCATCCATAGATCTAATTTTCATTTGAATGTGGACAGGGATGGATTTTGTTTTATTTGGATGGGGAGCCTGTTGCACAGCAGTGGTGTCATCTGCAAGCTATACCTGTCCCTCGACACTGTTCTGTTGATGTTACAGAAGAGGTTTATATCCCTAAACTTAGTATTTTTGATGCCTTTTGACTTGCAGATATGCAGTAAATCCATCAATGATGGGTCGAAGGATGCCTTGTATGCCAGACACAGGTCACCTCTTAGCAGTCTTCTAGAATACCGAGTATAGTGACAGGGCTTTGAGTCATCCATGTAGGACATGTTGTTTAGAGCTTGTATTCTTTCAGTAAGGTGTCTCGGTGAGTATTCCATTTGTTGCATGTGTCTGGACAGATACATGCCAAAGGGGACATTATATTCAGTGATCAGCCTTATGAGGACTGAGTAATGGTCATTGTTGCCTAAGCTCCACAGCATCTATTCTACTGTAGTAATCCTTCAGCAGAATAAGGCTCCCCATTGCTGATAATTCCACAATGGGCACTGAGACGGATTACAAATGATATCTAAGAAGGTATAACTAAGGGGCAGCATTATTAGTGGCTGGGCATTATTTCTAAACAGACACCATATGTAATACTGTTTATATGCAGAGGGTCTGATATGGTGAATTGTTAATATGGAGGCAGGCATCATGTATTCTGAGGGTATGAAGTTCCAAACTGATTGACATGCATGATGCATGAATTTAGGTTGGGTAAACTAATCAGTGAGTGAGTGACTGTGAGAAACAGCGACCAATTACTGTTCTACCAGTGGGATGCAATTAAAAGGCTTTATATGATAGTGTGAGGAAGTAATTTAAAAATAAAGTATTGTACTGAACTTTTGAACTTTCTGTGCTCTGTTTGCATTTGTTTTGCATGTGATGGTAGTATCTTGGCGACAGTTCTGCACTGTGCTCTCAGATGTTCTGCAAACCCTGGAGATAAATAAGTTGAAAATGAATTTACTACAACACACACACAGTTTGGTTCCATAACCCATATTTACATTCCGTTTGTCATGCACAATAACAGTCCTTATCTTATTATGGAAAGAACAGACACCTAATTATTTCTGTCACTGGATAATATTGTCCCCAGCTCCGCCTGTCCATGATATAATGTCCTTATAAAGAGTGACTATATGGCTGCATCAGTAGACTACTTTTTTTATTAGGAAGGAAGGTCATCATTGGCTTCCTTTCCACAGCTTAAATTGTGTTGCATCACTCCAAAACAATGAAAAACTTGTATTACTGGAATTTCCAGTTTTGCTTACTCCTAACAGGGCTATAGAGTTGAAAGATTCATACCAGGATATGTTACTCCTTCACATTTGACAAGTATTGCTAAGTTTCACTTTCGTTTCTTCTTCACTTTTCTTCTGAAACTGGCTGTGTCACTTCCCAGGAGAGTGCACTGTCCCTGCCAACCTAGAGATCCTTAACAACTTCGGCAGATTGTATTGCTTTCCACTTGGAATTTGTTGTTTCAAGCAGCAGTATCACAGCAAGGGTAGATTTAGGAAGACTGCTGCACCGCGGAGGGAGACTGTAAAGATGCCTCGGAAATACTCTTTGAAGGAGAGAAGAGAAATAGGTCTGGAATTCAAGAAGTTCCTACATAATACAGAAAGGTCAGGGGAGGCCAGCAAAGAGACACTGAAGCATATCTATAATTCTGAATTTAGATACAGGTAATGCAAATCATGTCTGTTTTCTTTTTTTTTCTTTTTTCCTGTCTGCCATTTCTTTGCAGTAAAAGTAGGCAGGCATTTATTAGGGAACACGACACATTTTCAGCCCATTTTACTCAAGAAAATAGTTCTTTGTGTGTCCTTTCGTAACACAGAAAATACCTTTTTACTATTACTTAGTATGATAGTTTCTGTTCTTTCTAAAGAAAGGTATTGTGCTGTGCTCGGCCAAAATTACAAGAGTGCAAAGTTCAGAGGGATTACATTCTAAGGCAAAAGAATGATACGTACTCTTTTCATGTTTTGTCATCTCACTTAGGATTTTGTTTTTCTTGCAGCTTAGTTTGGCCAACAACACATCACCGGGCATGTGAAATTGCTGTTTAGCCTGTAGCATATGTGGCATAAACAGATTCAGGGATACTACTGTCACTGTTTCAATTACCTTTTTATCTGTCCCTCTTTTCATTGCAGAGATTATTCCTGTGATAGTATCTTTCTGTACTTTCTGTAGCTGATGGTGGCAAACTTCAAGACTGTAGTCCCCCAGGGGAATAGCAAAACTATTCTTTTTTATGCGGTATATATCTTACATATGAAGCTACTGATACAGTACACATATTAAAACCATTATACTATTAAACATTATTGCATTCCTGGTATTGTAACAAGCATATATCACTATAGACACAGTCATCTTCTATGCTGACTTTATTTGTAGTCTTAGTTTTATTTATGTGTTTGAAGGTGATTGTGCTCAGCAAAACACTGCCCTCTTAAAAAATATTTTACTAAACATGGCTTACTTGGCGTATGCCTGACTACAATCATGAATGGTGGCATGATAGTCTTGAGACTACTCATTAGAACTGTGTGGCAGGCATGCACTGTACAAAGACTGCTTGTGGCCCATGTGCCGAGGTGACTTCCTGGAGGTACTTCTGAATTCAAGTTAATCACTCAGTTTCACGATGAACTGTCTTTAGCATAGCCACTGGGCCAGCAGCTCTTTGTATTACTGGTTTATCTATATCATATAATCTGTTTCTAACCTAAACCCTTATTTCATCTAAAGGAAGTTTCTAAGCTCTTATGTTGATTTTTGTCAAAAACAACCTGTTTTCTTGGGGCTACTTTGGGGATCCATCTTTTTAGAACTTTAGAACTTTTACAGCAACATCAGAGCTGTGTACATTTTTTTGTAATACTTAATGTTACTTCTCTTTTTTTCTCTTATATATATTTCTCTTTCCTCTGTTTAATCTCATTATCTTTCCAAATAGTACCAAATGATCACAGGAGATTACTAGGCTATCGACCCGGAAGCCATTTTAAGCCTATCCGTTTCAACCCATTGTAATACTGTAGAAGTAGTAGTCAGTACTCAAGATTGCATTTAGTGATGACTGCCCATTTCCAGGAGGGTTGTGGGTACTATCCCCGGTACGAATTTACAGTGCCTCGTCCACTCGTCTAGGTTTCGCTTGAACATTGTTATAGAGGGGTATTGTTTCACATGAATTGGTAGCCTGTTCCAAAGATGTGGAAGTTGTTCGAAGATAAATTTGTCCCTCCAGCATGTCCTATTTAAGTCACAGGCCATATTTTAGTCCCTGGGATGGGTAGCCCTATACCCATTTGATTTATGGATATGCAGTAAGTTCATTAGGTTTGAGTCTTGGCTTGCTCTGTAGGCCAGGTATCAATCTCCCTTAAGAAGTCTGTACGATATGGAGTATAGGGACAGGGACTTTAGTCAGTCCATGTAAGGCACATGCTGGAGGCTCTTGATCTTCTTTGTTGGAAACCTCTGAGGTCTCTTTAATTGCTAAAGGTGCTTAGTATGATACATACCGAATGGGGCATTCTACTCAATTATGGGCCGGATAAGTGCCAATTATAGGGGGTTATAACTTCTTTTGCTCTTGAGGTGATGCCTTTACTAATCAAGTGAGTTACATGGAAAACTTTCCTTACAACGGAAGACATGTGGTGGTTGAAGTTAATGTCTCGGTCAACCTGTGATCCCAGGTCCCTATCACTTCATGTGTATTTAGGGTATTGCTGTTGATTTGATAGTGTGAAGGGACATTGTTTGTGCTGAAGAGAATGATGATGTATTTCTTTGCATTCAGTATGAGACCATGACTAATATGCCAGTCGATGGTCTGTGTGAGACCTTCCTGGAGTGTACTAACATCATTTGGGGATTCAATGATTGCACCTAGTTTGCAGTCGTCTGCAAACTTGGTCAGCCTCAACCCTTTAGTTTTGACCAGAACTTCTAAGAAGTATATACCAAACAGTAGGGGGCCCAGCACTGACGTCTGTGGCACCCCACTGGTAACAGGTCTGCTGGTTGATGTGGAGTCACCCACTTTGATAGTGTGTATCCAGTTTGTGAGCCAGTTGTCAACCCATCTTACAATGAAGGGGTTTAAATTCAGATTGCCAAGTTTAATGGTAAAGCCTGAATGTGGGATTGTGTTGAAAGCCTTTGTCAAGTCAAAATATACTGTGTGCACAGATTTGCCCTCATCAATGGCCTTGGTCACACTTTCAAAGAAATCCATCAGATTTAACAGGCAGAATCTGCCCTTCACAAAGCCGAATTGGGTAGGATCAAGGGTTTGGAGGTCACCTATGTCTTTATTTATGAGATCCATAATGATATGGTCCATGGCCTTACAGATGAGGTTGATCAGGCTTATGGGTCTGTAATTCCCCAGGTCTGTTGCTAGGCCACCTTTGTGGAGGAGAATAGCTCTAACTGTTCTCTATTCTGCAAGAACAAAGCCTGTGGTTAGGCTATGATTGAAAAGGGTACTTAGTGCTGATGCTAGTTCATGTTTTAGGCTGTTTAGAAGACAGCCTGGGATGTTATCTGGTCCCATAGAGGCCATGTTCTTTGCCTTGGACAGGGCTTTGAGAACCTGCTCTTCAGGTATGTAAAGTGGGAGAAGTTTGGGGGAGGGTTTCTTGTAAGTTAGGAGGGGATAAGGGAGTGCATTTTCACCAAACCTATCCACTAGCAGGTTCACTATCTCTGTGGGGTCAGTGTGTGTGATACTGTTAGCCACCAGTTCTGTGCATGGTTGGGTTGTACCCTTTAGGTTATGTATGTAGCTATAAAAGGCCTTGGCAGTACTTGCTAGGCTTCTGTCAAAGGAGCTTTTGAAGGATTTAACAAGATCTCTTAGTTGCCTGTTAAGGCTGAGGAGGGTGCTTTTCCATTGTTGGGTCCTTGTCTTTGTTTTCTTGGACAGCAGCTTTTTGTGTTTATTGTAAAGTTTGTTGATGCTAGAAGTCCACCATGGCAGCTTGATTTTACTTGGGGCTCTGGCTTTGATTCAATCTGTTACAGATGAGTTTATACACTTATGCAAGTGGTGTGATAGTACAGGGCTTTAGTGTAAGCTTCAGCATAGTTACCACTTTCAGGTTGGGGTGGGACTTGGAATGCATTTGTACCTTCACCAAGGAGGGTATATTTTGCCTTGGTGAAGTTTTTAGTCTGATTTCACCCGTTGTGAGTTCTGGTGTCAGTTTGAAGTTGACTGATTTGTGGTCAGTTTTAACTAATGAGGGTCCAACAGTTGCATAAGTGCATCTGTTTGACATGTTGGTGAGGAACACATCTAGAATGTTTGTTCCTCTTGTTGGGGTATGGGAAATTTGCTCCAGGGCATTTTAATTCACAAAGTCAAGGAACTTTTGTGCTAGAGAGTTTGGGCTACAATAGGTTTCCCAGTTGATGGTGGGATAATTGAAATCCCCATAACCAGTGTGTTCGTTAAAATTTGGATTGTCTTTAGTTTAGTTAAGTAGGCTTCATGGGTGCAGTGAAGAGAGATTTTTAACAGGCTAGGACTTAAATGGGGGTCTTACCATCATAACCTGGACTTGGAGTAACTCCATGGAATTGTCCAGTCTAACTAGACAGGAGCTGAATTTATTTCTAATATAGATTGAAACACTGCCTCCTTTGTTTTTCACATGTTCATTTTGCAATCTAAAGGTGTGGAAGGCATTGTAGCCTTGCAGGGCTGGGGTACTGTCTGAGGCCTTAAACCAGATTTCTGTGACTGCACAGACATCTACATCTTCTAGTGATAGAAGTGATTCCAGGGAGTGCAGGTTTTGTTTAAGCTCCTATCATTTAGCAGCATGACCCTTATTTTGCTCTGATTGGTTAATTTAACGTAGGTACTGTTGTTTTCAAAACCTTGCCTAAAAAAGGCACTAAGGGGGAAGCAAGAGCCTTTACCAGCAGCTGAAGGCCTAGGAGTGCCAGGTGCAAACCGTCTCTGGCAAAGTAGTGACATTTGTCGACCATGGCTTCCCAGGCAGACAGGAAATGGATCCCTTGGAATGACACCAAAAATGAAGCCAATTATTGAAATCAATCATTTTTTGTTTATACTGTGGCACCATTCTAGGTGAAGGTAGTGTGCTGTCAAGGCTAGGGACATACCTGCCTGGGACACATACTGAGAGAGCTTGACCATGTCACTCTTCATATAGTCCAGCAAGGTACGTCTTAGGTCATTCACACCAACATGAGCAATGACAGAATCATAACAGTACTTGTTGCTGAAAGACCTGAGTGCATGCATGATTTGGTGAAACTTGACATCGGACAGGCAGCTACGTGAGCAGGTTTCTGCTGCAGCAGATTTGTACAAGCATGGATACCATCACACATATATAGACACACAGACACGTATGCTCTCTCTTACACACACACACACACACACACACACACACACACACACACACACACACACACACACACACACACACACACACACACACACTTCACAGAATTTAATGCTGTTGGACAAACCTGAGTCATAGTACTTGCTCAATTCATGAGGGGAGGTCCTCTATATCTATATTACAAACTGTAAAATAAAACATGTTGAACATTTTCAAGTTGTGGGCACTTGCTGAAATGTACATTGACTCCAATGGACAATGGAATGTGTATGGAGCTACATCAAAGTGTTTTTGCATTCTTAGATTAATCTTTGAACAGTACAGGTATATGTTGTTGTCAGAAAAGATGGGCAGGCTGTGTACATCTCAGGTGCTGTGATGCAGGCATAGCCCTATGATTTGTGCCCTCAGATTTAGCTGTACTCTTTTTACATTTACTGTTTTTCTTCATAAAGTTAGATGCATTTAAGGGCACCTGCATTCATCAGATAATAACTGTTTGGGATCTAATATTTAAAGATTTTTTCTGAACAATAAAAAAAGTATTCTTTGTGATCCTCTGCTGTTAGTTTTAAAGGTTAGTGCAATCTATAATTTTTGATGCTCAAATATTGATAGCATGTCAAGCTGGTATGCAAATGTCAAGCAAGCTTTCAAAGCAGTATCCCACCCACACCTAGGTAGCTCAGATCACAATTCTATCCCAGCCTACAAATCCATGCTGCTAAGAGGAAAACCTTCCAGGAAACAAGTAAGTGTCTGGCCATAAGGAGCAGTCTCAGCCCTGCAAGACTGCTTCGGCTGCACTGACTGGAACTTGTTCAAAGAGGCTGCCACCACAGAACAGCATGAAAACCTGGATGAGTATACTGAAACAATAGCGGGGTATATCACCAAATGTGTCGAGGACAAGATCACCGTGAAGGACGCAACTACAAGGGCAAACCAAAAACTATGGTTCACTAGCGAAGTCTATGAGCTACTGAGAGCATGTAATGCTACCTTCAAGTCTGGAGATAAAGATGCCCTGAAAGTTACCAGGCCCAACCTGAATAAGGGAGTAAGAGCAGCAAAACATGCTCAAGGGCTAAAATACAAAACACTTTGCAGATCAAGAAGACTCTAGGCAGCTGTGGAAGGTCATCCAGTATATTACTGATTACAAACCTCCATCAACACAATGTGTAGATAATATGGACTTTCTAAACAAATGTAACACCTTCTTTACTAGATTTGAGGAGACAAACAACATCACACCATACAAACTACCCATGGATGGAGATACCACACAGCTATGTCTCAGCCTGGGGGCAGTCTAAAAGAAGTTAAGAAAAGTCCACCCAGGTAAGGTAGCAGGTTCTGACATAATTCTGGGTCATCTACTTCTACTCAAGGACTGTGCAGATCAACTGGCACCTGTCTTCATTGACATCTTCAACACATACTTCAGACAAGCTAGTGTGCCAAGATGCTTCAAGTCTGCCATCATCATTCCACTGCCATATAAGTCATCCCCAGTCACATTAAATGACTACCGACCCACTGCAATCACCGGTGGTGTGGTGATGAAATGCTTTGAAATGATGGTTAAAGAGAATATATCATCTTGTCTGCCTACATTTTTTGATCCTTTATAATTTGCTTACATTCCAAATCACTCCACTGTGGACACTATATCCCTGGCACTACGTTATACCTTGAGCCATCTTGAAGACAAAAATTGCTACATATTTATGCTGTTCATAGACTTCAGCTCAGCCTACAACACTGTAATACCACAGCAGCTGTTGTCTAAACTAAGTCAACTAGGCATAGAAAATACATTCTGCAACTGGATCCTAGACTTTCTGACTGACAGGCCCCAAACTCTTTGAGTTCGCAAGAACCACTCACAATACATCCCCTTGAATACAGGGGTCCCACAATGTTGCGTACTAAGTCCACTTCTCTTCACATTGCTGACCCATGACTGCTCTGCAAAACATCAGACAAAACATGTCATCAAGTTTTTCAACCTGTTATCAGCCTGTTATCAGCCTCATCAGGAATGACAACAGGGGGGCGCATACAAAGAGGAAGTGAACCAACTCACCAGATGATGCACTGACAAAACCTAGCACTAAACATTGACAAAACAAAAGAAATCATCATTGACTTCAGGAGGAAGTGACGGTCCCATGCACCCATCACCATTAGTGGTACGGCAGTAGAAAAAGTAAAAAGCATGAAATTCCTAGGGGTGCCCATTTCAAATTATCTAAGCTAGGCAACAAACACCTCCAGCCTTGTAATGACAGCCCAGCAATGTCTCCACTTCCCCAGGAGACTACTCAGAGCAAACCTCCCCTCCCACATCCTCATGACCTTCTACAGGACCATGATCGAAAGCACACTGACTAACAACATCACAGTCTGGTGTGGAAACTGCTCACACACAGATTGCAAACCATTAGAGAAGGTTATAAACAGGTCAGGAAAATCACAGGATCAAAACCCCAGTCCTTACAGGACCTTTACTCTTGCAGATGCTATGGCAGGGTTGTGAAACTGATAAGGGACAAGTATCATCCTGCACATAGACTATTCCACCTCCTGTCTTCAGGGAAATGATACAGAAGCATCAGGTGTAGAACATCAAGATTCAAGAATAGTTTCTTTCCACAAGTGATCAGACTGTTGAACAACTAACCTTAGCAATGCCAACACTCCCTCAGTTTGTGAGAACATCATAAGTGCAATATGACTGTCTTTACTGTCGTAGAATCTAATTATTCTATTCACCTAAGGTATGCAATCTGAATTCAATTATTACTTGCACAAGTACAGGAACTGTAAATTACGCTATGCTGCTATCCAGTCTTAAAAATGGTGGTGGGTAAGTTATCTGTATTTATATCTGTACTGTCTATAATTTCTTCCATTATATGCTTCCTTCACCCTCTTGTGAAAACTGTTTTCAATGCACATGAGCCTGAAGCAATGAAATTTCATCCAGTGATACATTGCATTTGTTGATCTGAGTGACAATAAAGTTTACTTTGACTTTGGTATTTTCTATTGAAAATTTGCATAGAGAAGGGTTAGGTATATCATAGGAATTGAGGGAAACTAGACTTGCTTTTAATGGAACATTTTCTGCCCTGGTCCATAAGTTCATGGCTGTATATTAGGCTAACAACTAACAGTGCTCTTATAAACATAGCTGTGCAAACCAAATGTGACCTACAAATTTGATTTATAAGGGGGTGATTTACTGACTGCCTCTGTCCATCAGAGACTCAGGCACCAGACCAGGGGTGAATTGGGTGAATTTCCAATTACCCATACATTCATCTTAGTTGCACTAATAGGGTTAGGGAGGAACTCTGTTTCACATGGATAGGAAGCCTGTTCCAGAGAATGGAAATTCTCTTAGAAATGTATCTGTCTTGCCAACATGTCCTATTTATGGTTTTAAGTTTATTTTTAAGAAAATAAAAAGGCTACCTTTTAAATATGGGCATAGATTGAAACTGAAAACCTCTCATGTCATAAAGTTAGTGTAATGCACATCTCATAACTTGTTGGCATACTTAAATATGGAGAAAATAGAGCTTTTCTCCCCACACCTCTACTGAAAAAGGGTCTTGTATGGCCTGGTCAGCTCATCTCAGTCAACAAATATAAATAAGTAAGTAAATAAATAATGGACACCTTAGCACTGTGCATGAACAATATTTATTATGAATACATGCTGGAGATAGAAATGTGTCTGTACTGTTGTTGTTGTTTGTCTTTCGGCTTTTCCCGGTTAGGGGTCGCCACAGCAGAACTCCAGTCTGATAATGATTGACAGTTGTTTTTTATGGAGTTGAGTTGTCAGCCCAATGCCCAACCTTCAACGAAGGCATGCCATTTCAACGCATGTCTTTTGAACATCCACTCAACCACGGGGAGGACAAGCAGACTCCACACAGAAGCACTACCAACACAAGCCGAGAATCGAATGGGAGAACCTCTTGCTGTGAGGCAACAACGCTACCGCTGCACCACCGCAGAAATAGAAATGTGTCTGTACTAGCAAATGGAAAAGCATTCTTTTTTTCCCTAATATCTTTATTTGCATTTCAAACTTTTCATAAAACCAATGAAGAATCAGTCTGATAATTACATTTTCAGAAAAGAGAAAGAATAGTTGCAAGGAAGAAAAATCAATAACACATCCAAACAACAATATAAATATATACAAAAGTGCCAAGTGTCTATAAAACAAAATGGAGAAGTATTCTTAATATGCATATCCCCAGCTGCATATGAAGGGTTACACCACAGTCTGGTATGGATTGATAGCAGAGGTTTTATTTTTTTCATTTCTGAGGTGGTAGTTTAATTTAATATGGTTTAATGAATGAGCTGTACAAAACATTTTTATTTTTTCAATAAATGGACTATCAATTATAGATTAAAATTCATGTCAGTATTATAATTCATATGTGTTTTGTTAGGTTTCTGTGCCAGGCTTAGTTATTTGTGTGTATAAAGTACTTTGCAATTTATGGCTAAATATGATTGATTTTAAGGCTGTGTCCAGGTTATGTTATACACTAACAATAAGACATTCAGTGGTTTGTTTTGTATTTGACACATTCCCAGGTGAATACCATGCTAGGAACTGTACTATTAGTGTACTTTAGTATTTCTGAAGTTTAGTAGCCTGTATGGTACATATTTATCTACTTGCATGCTAATGAAGATGAATGAGAAGGCAAAGAAACCTCTCCCCCAAGAAACGTTTTCATAATTCTAAAAAATTCATTTCTTTCAGTATTGAGCCTTCAGTTTAAAAACAGCAGGGAAATATAGGTGTGAGATTTTCATTTTCTTCTTTGCTTTATTTTGAATATGTCTTTGACTCTTAACCTTCTATTCAAATACCACCACAGCTACTTCCCAACATATGCCCTTGGCTTAGCGTACTGTTATTCCCTACACTGCCTTTAAAGGTCACACACAAAAAGCAGGTGGATACTTCAGCAATACTCAATCCATTCAGCTATATTTCTCAGTTCAAACAAGATGAATATTCAGGTAAATGATGGTCATACACCTACGTGTTTGTGTATGTGTGTCAGTATATGCGTGTGCATGTGCCTATTTGTGTGTCTGTGTTTATAGCCATGTCTGTGTGGGCGTAGGTTTGTGCATGTGAACATGCCTTGGAGGAGGATGTCATATCTTCCACCCACACAGTATTCTATTTCTGGTTTAATAGTGTCATCTTAACCCCAGACAGCCATGTCATATGCTATAATGCCTTCTGCAACTTGACATCCCTTATTGTCACTACAGCATCATTTGCTGAGTTTTCACATCAACAGTTTAGACCAGCTACTGCACAGGAGGGGAAAAAGGTAGAGGTGTCTCAATATTCATTCAGAAGACACTCACATCAAAGTTGGTAAAGCAGCACGATGCACTAGAGTTTTTTCATGTCCAAATAACCATCATAAAGGTCTTGTATCATACATTGGTTAGTTATAGAACCCCCTTTATGACCCAAGAGAGCCACGATGCCTATCTGGAGGAACTAGAATCACTAAGTATTAAACCCAATACCATTTTCCTAGACAATCTAAACTATCCAACTATAGACTGGGAGACCTGCATCTCCACTACTGCACAATCACAGAGATTCCTGGACTTTGTCAATACAAATGCCCTGAAACAATTAGTTAGAGTACCCATTAGGCGGAATAACATCTTGGATCTTGCTCTTACTATTGCTGGAGGCATCTTGCACCATCCCTTGCATATCTTTGCTACTTGTTTGGTCTGCCGTAAAGCCATTTCCTTTTAAATAAAACTGAAACCAGAGGTCTCTTTCACTCAAGGTACCTTTAGAAATGTCTCTAAGACAAAACTACCTACTCCTAAGTGATACATTGGAAAGCTTCAAATCTCCACCAAACCAAGTTAACTCCACTGAATATGCAGAAACATTCACCGCCACTTCATACCAGCATATAAATAATGCAGTTAGTTGTGTTCATAATCTTAGAAGTACAATGCAGCAGCAGGCTGAGCTTCTGCAATAGGAAGGCTATCAACTGTGCTTCCTGGCAGTCGTTTGTACTAATAAACACCCATATCAAGACAGCACTGTCTGTCTGTTTCCAGTTGAATCTCATTTCCTGAAACAAATCTAGTTCAGTAATAATCTGTTCATCCCACATTTCAGTAATTTACAATGTTACCAACACTGAGGCTGAATAGCGAAACTACTGGCCAATAAATTTTGGTCTAACTTTACCCCTCTCTTCTCTCCACCTATCCCTCATGATATACGTACAACTCTAAATGAGAAGTGGAAATTGTATCCTGGACTGTCCCGTATACTAATAAAGGATAGAGGTAGCTCCTTAATGCTTTATCCCATGCATGGGTCCCCTCAAATTATCTTTGGTATGATCCCAATTATTTTCATTAGAGGTGATATATATAATTATCGACCATAAGAAGAGTAAGGCCAGCCTAACACCAAATGGGATAGGTTAATTTGAACACCAAAAGGGAAACAAGGTTAAAATGGCCTGTGAGGGCAGCCAGCCTAGTACTTATATGAACCTATGGACAATACTGTAGTAGGTGTGTCTTTTCAATAGCCACAGAAAAGTGCAGTACTCTAACTTACTGTACATGTAACATGGGTTACTGGTACTGTTCATGTTATCACCTCACTGCTCCAACAGGAATAAACAAAGCCTATTCCTGGACAGCACTGTTTATCTGTTTTCCAGTTGAAGCTCATTTCATTAAACAAATCTAGTTCACTGATAACCTCCTTATTTCACATTTCAGTATTTTGCACATTTAGGAGAAATGGAGCCTGAAATGCATCTCATTGTCTTCACTCCAAACTAAAACTAATCTGACTTCCTCAAGATTACTACTCTGCAGATCTCTGGCAACTTTCTCAATTGGTCCTCCCTGGTGCAGTTTTTCCATATTATGCGGGAAATGTATCTTGTTCTACATTTGTGTTGGAATATTTTGACCCATTCCTCATTACAGCAGTATGTCAACTATTGATTTGATTTTGTAGTACACATTACAGACTAGACTTTTTTTCTCTCAGTTTAATTTCTTGAGACATTCCAGGCCAAAACATGTCCTTTACACAAGAGCTTTTTCACACACAGTGTTTCATGGCTTGTTAACATCATGAGACAATGTAGCTGGTTTAGCATTATCACATTGTTGGATGTGAACACTAGTCCTTTTGATCTGTCAATTTATCACTGATAAATGAACTTTCTTCTTGTCATGTGGCCATCCTGACAGTACCATAAGTTTCACTAAATGGAGCTGTAAGTCATTTTTATTGCAATGAAACAAGTCAGGAATTAACTTGTTAACTGCAGTTAATAAGTCATCATATTGTTCAAAAATATCAAATATAGCATCCAAATTTGTTTTTCAGTTTGTTCTTTCATGTCATATCACTGTACACTGCACTTTGATGTTGATTCTTAACGATTTGTGTCACACAAATCTGCAAATCTGTGCAACTGTGCAAATCATAGCTCTCTGCGACTGTATGGATACCTTTCTCTGACTGCACTGCACCCTTTAGTGCACTGTTGTTTTTGCATCTGCACAATATAGATTAATTTTAACTTGGCCTGAAGTTCACAGGCACACTATCCCAATATATTAGGTTGCAATGCATCTTGACTGAATAAATAGACCTTCTCAATATATTAGGTTGCTGAACTGACCCAACTTGAATAAATAAATTGTATTTTCTTTTATACACTCAACACAGATTAACCTGATCCACTGATTTAATTTTATGAACAGAATAAGTCAGTAGTGAAGCATTTGATTCACACAGTGGGCCTTTGAAGGCCGAGTATCTTTTCTTGAATGCATTTTTTAAGTAATGTTGTATTACATTGAGCTTCTGTATGTAGCTTTGATGTGATACATATCTCATTTATACTTAACTTTTAGTCTAATGATTTTGCATTAACAACTCTGATGGTTTTCTTTGGCAAGTATAGTAATTGTGTACAGTCTTAATGCATATATCAGCATTCAGAAATGGGTAATTATCTGCTTATGTGGATCAGTTAGGGAATTGTATACATTACAGTTTTCAATGTTATTTTGATTTGCAACAACCACTTCTAGAATATTCTCCCTCCCCTTTTCCCTTGACATACATACTCAAGAACAATGGATTGCTTGTCCACACTTCCTACACTCTCTAGTTTATAGGTTCATGGATGTATACTAGGTAATCACGAATGGGGCCTTTAGAAGCATAGCCATGCAACCCAAATGTATCCCAGTCTTTATTGTGACTTAGAGATATTTTTAAGGGAAGTATGTTAGTTAGGGCATGATTTAATGGCTACCTCTATCCATCAGAGACATAGGCATCAGACTATGGGTGAGTTTCTGATTTCCCATCCACTGGTCCTGGTTGCACTTGAATAC
This sequence comes from Protopterus annectens, assembly GCF_019279795.1. Taxonomy (NCBI): domain Eukaryota; kingdom Metazoa; phylum Chordata; order Ceratodontiformes; family Protopteridae; genus Protopterus; species Protopterus annectens. The sequence continues at coordinate 375,439,708 of NC_056739.1, read as the reverse complement.
GGATAGGGAAGGGCTGTACTTTAAATGTATGGGAAACCTGTTCAAGAGAATGGAGATTCTCTGAGATACATACCTGTCTGTCTAACTTGTCCTTTTTAAGTCACAAGCAGGATTCAAAGATGCCTTGTATGCCAGGCATAAATCACCTCTCAGCAGTTTGTAGGAAACATGATTATAGAGATAGGGCTTTGAGAGGATATGCATAGACATTGTGTTTGCACCCTGTATTCTTCCTCTGTGAACTTCCAGTTTTTGCATGTGCCTGGTGAGGTATATACCAAAGGAGGGCATTGTACTCCATTGTACTCAATGATGGATCAGATGAGGGCTGAGTAGAGTGACACGATGACTTCCTTGAGCCTGAATTCTATGCCCTTTACTTATAAGTTGAAGGACATAGATTGCTTTTCTTACTGCCTTAGATATATATTGGTTGAAAGCCAGGATCATCTGCATGAGTCCCCAAATCCCTGACTTCTGTGTCTGCTTTTAGGGGTGTTGTATCAATGAAGTAGTTTCCCGTGGGTGTCTGACTTCCTAAAAGGTGCTGTTACGCATTTCTTGACATTGAGTTTTAAGCCTTGTTTTTGGCATCAGTCATTTGTCTGTGTTAGACCTTCATGTAAGATATTAGTATCTTGGTTGGGGGGGGGTTTCTATGATTGTTCCTAGCTTGCAATCAGTCTGCAAACTCTGTAAGTCAGAGGCCCTTGACATTGACCTTGACTTCCAAAAATTAGATGCCAAAGAGGAGGAGACCCAGCACAGAGCCCTGGAGGACTCCACTGGTGACCGGCCTCTTTGTGGAGGTGGCCTGTCCAAGCCTAACTTCCTGGGTCCTGCCTGTGAACCAGGTGGCTATCCAGTGTGTTATATAGGGGTTTATACCTAATTCTTTGAGTTTGTTTACAATGTCTGAGTAGGGTATTGTATCAAATGCCTTAACTAGGTCAATGTTGGCAATATGCACCATTTTGACCTTATCATTTGCCTTGCTGTCCTTCTCAAAGAATGCCTTGATTCTGAAAAATAGATGCCAAAGAGGAGAGGACCCAGCACAGAGCCCTGGAGGGACTGTACTGGTGATTGACCTCTTTGGGGAGGTGGCCTGTTGAATCTTAACTTCCTGGGTCCTGTCTGTGAGACAGCTGGCTATCCTCATAGGGGTTTATACCTAATTTGGTGAGTTTGTTTACAATGCCTGAGTAGGGTATGGTATCAAACACCACAGTTAGGTCAAGGTAGAAAGTATGCACCATTTTACCCTCATCATTTGCCTTTGTGACCTTCTCAAAGAAGTCTACCAGGTTTAGTCAGCATGACCTGCCTTTGATGAAATCAAGGTTGGTTGGGTCTAGTGTCTGAAGGTTTTTGGTGTCATTGTTAACCATTTCTATGATAATTCTTTTGATGGTTTGCTTATGAGACTAGTATGGTGTGTGGTTTCTGGGATCTGTTGATGGTCCACCCTTGTGCAGAGGGATGACCATTGAGCTCTACATTCACATGGCATGAAGCCTGTTTAATGGCTGTCATTGAATGGTGACTCTAGTGGCCCTCATAGGTCATATTTCAGGCTAGTTAGGAGGCATACTGGGATATTATTGGGGCCCGTCAAAGATATAATCATGAAGCTATGAACCTACTCCCTACTGATAGTTGGTGAGGTGATGGTATTTCTGGGGGAGGGGGACTGAAGGTAAGAGGGGGTAATGTTGGAGTTGAATTGGTCAGCCAGAATATTTACTACATCTCCCAGTTCCATTAACATGACCCCATTTACCAATAGTTCTGCACACTGCTGTGTGCTGTCTTTGAGATTTTGGACATAGTTTAAGAAGGCCTTATGGATGTCCTTGGCCTGGGATGCTATTTTTACCTCCAGCTTTGCTTTGTTGGACTTAATCCTCTTGTTTGATGAGAGAGTTTTTATCTTTTTTTTGTGCTGCACCTCCTAATTTTAGCTATGACTTTTTTTCTTTTGCTGTACAACCTATTTAATTTTGTTTTCTACCAGGCTGTTTTATGTTGAGTTAGTTCTGGGCTTACTTCTGGTAGGCACTGCAGCCTCTATGCAGTCATTAACATGGTTGCACAGATCTTTTATGATTAATTTTGCATAGGCTGCTGTGTTATCTGAGGGGCTTGAAATTTTGACAGGGTATCACTTAATAGAAAGGTGGTTTGCCTTAGAGTAGTTTCTAACTGTTACAGAAGTTGCTGGTGTAACAGAATTGATTCTTATTTTGAAGGAGATTGCTTTACAGTTTGACCTTAACAGAGAGGGCATAACACTGGTGGGGGTGCAGAGTTCTCCCATATTTATGAGAGCCAGGTTGATTATGTTTGTACCTCTAGTCGGAGTATGCACTAACTTGTTGAGGGTGTTGGTATTTACAAAATCTAGGAATGTCTGTGCCTGCAAATTTGTGATCATGTAGGATTCCGAGTTTATAGAGGGATAATTAATGTTCCCCCATAAGTATGGTATTTGGTTGAATGCTGAGTATCTCCAATATGTCTAAGTATGAGCTATGGGCTTCATGGGATGTAGAGGGCATATATGTCAACCTCTTAGAGAAAGAAATCTGGACAAGGACATAAATAAAAATGAGACAGAGTTCCAAGAATAGGGACTTTTTTAAATATTGCTCCTACAAACTTAGACAGTTGATAGAATAACAGGTTTTGCATTAGCATGCATTTTATGAAGAATATGAAGTCTGAACCTCAAATGTCTGTCATTATTTTCTAACTTCAGTCTTTAATGATTTGCCAGTAATTTTCCAGAAAACCATAATTTTATGAGAAACTGATTCAATATATGTGGGAAAAATTTGGACATTCAGCAAAAATTTGTAAGTTGAGAGGTATTGCAGAGGGTGATGTATAGTCTGCTAGGACATGGTATGGGACTTTGTCTATGGTAATCTTAGTGTGGAGGAATTCCAATGTGTCATCCTGTTTAACCAAACTATTTATGTTATTGATGTAGATTGAGACATCTCCACCTTTAGTCCCAGTCTCTGCAGTTGCTGGTCTAAATGTGTGGAAGGCACTGCATCCTTGCTCTGCAGGGGTACTCTGTGTGGCTTTAAGCCATATCTCAGTAACTGCACAGATGTCTGTATTCTCCAAGGTGAGGAGATGTTGGAGGAAACGGATCTTCTTGTTTAGATTCCTGGCATTGAGCAGTAGCATCTTTAGAATTCCTTGGGTAGATTTTGCTATGTGGGAAGGTTTGTCAGTTTGACATTGCCCAAAAAACACTGTATGATGGGAAGTCAATGTTTCAGCCAGTATTTGAAAGCATAGAAGGAACAGGTGCAGACTATCACTGGCAAAGCACTGTTGTTTGTTAACTATGTCCTCCCCTGCTGATAGATATTGTATCCCCCTTGAATGACACCAAAAACTAAGCCAATTATTAAAGTCAGTCATCATCTTCTGTTTGTATTGTGGCATCGTCCTTGGTGAAAGTAGAATGCTGCTTAATGCCAGGCACATAACCACCTATGACACATAGTCCGAGAACCCCATAATGTCTCTTTGTATAGTCTAGGGAGATGCATCTCAGGTCATCTCAGGTCATTTATACCTACATGGACTATGACTGAATCATACTGGTAGCTGTGGTGCAATGACTTGAGTGAATGTGTAATTTGGTGGATTCTGGGCTTTGACAGGCAACTGATTTGTATGCTGCAGGTTATCACGCCAGTAACCATGCCTTGGACAAAAATGATGACCACTGAACTGAAAACGTATCAGTTTTAGTAGTGAGCTCATTCTCATGCATAATTTCAGCTTTGGTTGCTAACATACTGTTTGAAGCATCTCTTACATTACAGTTTGTCTTTACAGTATTACTCTGGTGCCAACAGATTCAAACCTTACATATTTTATATATATATATATATATATATTTATATATATATATATATATATATATATATATATATATATATATATATATATATATATATATATGTATCATCCTAGAATAATTTCTGTTAGGGAGAATTGAATTATAACTGCAACACTAAAGGCATTGTTTATATCACTTTCTGTTCATCTTGTCCAGCTTTTTATGTCAGCAAGATGGTTGAATCATTGAAAACTCAGTTAGTGTCAATGCTTTGTATAAGCATTCTGTCCAATGTAAAGAATTTACAAAGTTCAAATACACATAGCAGGAACAAACTAAGAACATAGTTGAAAAACGACCTCCAGAGGAACCAGAACCAGAAGAAATGTTAAAACACAATATTTATTACCAGTTGTTAAGCGCTTTCATTAAAAAACTTCATCAGAACAACAAGTACATACTAAAAAAAACTCCAAATATATAACCCTATTACAAGTCACATGATACTGTTAATTGATTCAGCAGCAGTTAAAGTCATATACACTTCATGTTATGAATTATTATAATTGATTAAAAACTATTCAAAACTTCAAATGTCACATAATTCAAATATAATACATTCTATTTACATATATAAAATTATAAAATATATAAAATCTAAATCACCTTATGGCATAATGCATAAGCTTTAGTAGGGGATAATAGAAAAACTGTCATTTAACCCAGGGTGGTTGTAGGCATTTAAAAAAATTTTGCCATCTCAACTCACATCTAAGTGTTCATCCGTAATCCACTCTTGCATATCTTTTTTGACTTGTTCAATAGTCAAAAAATTAAAGCTATGATTATTAAACCTGTCCACATGTCTGTAAAGTGCATTGGTGGATTTTTTGTTCCTAATATCTAAAATATGTTCATAAATGTGCTTTTTAAAGGGTCTACTGTTTTTTCCAACATAGAAAGCTGGACAGTGATTGCATTGTACTAAATAGACCACATTAGATATATTGCATAAATTACACCCCCTCACAGTATATTTCTTCTTTTTTATATGAAAAGTATTAGTGGAATTTATATAGGAGCATGTGGAACAACACCTGCATTTTTTTGTACCAGAACAAGCTCTATTATCAGTGCTCTCTGTTTTCCTTTCTAGTCTTGTCTTTAGAGATCTATCCTTCCTATATACCACTGTTGGCCTTGGACCTAATTTTTCCATCATGTCATCATCTTTCAGGAACACAGCCCACTTTTTACAAATACTCTCAAATATTATTGAACTATCCAAATTAAAGGTAGTGATAAAACTGAGGGTGTAGTTTTTATTCACATTTACTGAATCTCTACCAACAATTTCTGTTCTTTGTTGTCCCATAATAGGTACATAAAAAACATTGTCTCTCTTGGTTTTTACTTCTTGATACACCCTGTTCAATAAGTCTTCAGGATAGCCTCTTCTAAACATATCCACCACTTTATGGGCTTCTATTTAAAAATGTTCTTTTTTAGAAACCATTTTGGCCACAAGTACCAGTTGCCCCTTGACCACAGCCTTCTTTTGATGTCTAAGTGTTTGAAAAGGTAGGTTTTCTATATATATTAGAATAAAATAATTGATTATTATAATCTTTCCCTACCTCCAAATCAAGAAAGAAAATTTTGTCTACATGATGTTCAGAAGACAGTTTTAAAAATCCTACAGTATTGTTTACATACACCAAAAACTCTTTTAATTTTTCTTCTGTACTAATCCAATAAATGAAAACATCATCCAAAAATCTGACGTATAAAGACCAACAAGTGGAAAATTCGCTATGTAAGATATATTCTGCCTCCCACTGGGCCATAACATGATTTGCAAAACTGGGGGCACATGCAGCCCCCATTGCCACACCAGTGGTCTGTCTATATGTTTGGCCTTCAAAATATATAAAATTATTTAAAAAAACTACCTCCATTAGAGTTACACAAGCATTTACCAGGGTGTTGCTCATTGTACCTGTAGAAAAAAGTTGTTGTTCAAACCAAGATAAACCTGCATCATGTGGCATTACAGAAAAAAGGTTGTGAACATCCATAGTCACAAAAATTCCAGTATTACAATATGGGATAGCATTTAATTTCTCTAAAAATTGCCAAGAATTCTTTAGAATATTAATATTGTTAGAAATACCCTTCTTGACATGGCTATCTATTCACTGGGCAATATAGTATGTTTTTGACCTTCAACCATTGGTCTAAAAGGAGGGTTGTCAAGACCTTCCTTGTATTTTCAGAATACCTAATATACTTGCTAATGCAGGTTTTTTATTTAACATAAAATCATGGTCATTCTTATTAATTTCACCCTGTAGCAACATGTCTTCTAATAACAAGTCAGTCCTATGGAATGCGACATTGATTTCATTTCATGAAACTTCTCTATACTGCTCAGTGAAAAGTAATGCATTAATTTGATACTGATAATCCAGTGAATTCATCACCACCACCCCTCCCCCTTATCAGGTTTCATTACCCTGATATCACCATCATCAGTTAATTCATGTATTAAAACATTCTTATGTTCTGTAACATTTGAATAGTCAAACTAATTTATTTTTGCAACTAATTGACGAATGTCAAATTCACATATTTTTTCAAAAGTTAAAATAACACTGTTGAGGGGAGATTAAATGTACTTGAGCGGTGTACGTTTTTTTTGTATACTCTGTTCATCAGTGAATAACAATTTAAAATGAATTTTCCTTGTATATAATTTTAAATCACATATAACATCTGCTATATTTACTTTTCGGGTTTGCACAAAAGTGAAACCTTTAGAAAGAATGTCAGCATGTCCGGTATTTAATGTCTTTGATGAATAATTATATATCTTGAAGTCACCAATAGTGTTTTCATTAATATTTGGCATACCAGTACTCACAGTTAAAGAATTGTCCAAAACTGCCATTTCATTCTGGTCCATTGTTTCAGGAGACAGTCCGATATCAAATTAAAACTAGCAGCATATTCATAGAAAACATTGTCCATAAAGGAATTTACCTCCTGTAATAGCTGCTCATTTGTTATGGTCGGGCCCCTTGTTGAAAATGCATGTCTTGTTGCCTCCATGAAGGGAGCCACTTCTTTCGGTTTTGATTTTGAATCCGTTCGAATCATCATAAGCACCCCCCCAAAAGGGTAGTTTGATTTGTAACTTCCTGTGTCCTAGCGTCATAGGCGTTCTCCTGTTGCTGATTGGTTTTGGGTTGCTCATTGCCATGTTCTGTTTTGTGAGTCAATCTTCATGTCATGTTTTATTTTATTGATCTTACAATCAAAATTTTTTGCACAAAATTAATTTACTGCAGTAAAGATACTCTGAAAGTCTCTGTTATACTGACCAAAAGATAAATCAGAGCAGATGGTATTATTCAGTTCAGTGAGTTTTTGGTCAAGCACATCAATACGTTTGTTATTATATTTAATCATCAGTCTCATTAGGTCACACCCAGCTCTATCAAACAGAGATTGTAATTCATTTAAGAATTCAGGGTTGGTAGCAGCCCCATTAGGGTAACGCCATAATCGCAAATCTTTCAGTACCTGCGATAGTTCAATATTCTTTTGTAAGTAATTATTTTCAAGTTGAAGGCATTTATATTCAAAAAAAGTTTTTTGAAATACATCTAATTGGTCAGTTATAGTCACAATCGATAACATCTCACTGGTATTGTTATTATCAGCCATACCATCTAAATTAAACGAAAAATTGTTAACTTTCCAGTCACATACATCTCTTAGAAGAGTTCCATCCCTGTTGTCCCTCGAATGTTCCCTTTGAGATGCTTGGGTTAGGGGCAAACCCAAAATGTCAGAGAAAGTACCTTGAGATGCTTGGGTTAGGGGCAAACCCAAAATGTCAGAGAAAGTACCTTGAGATGCTGCCATATTATTGCCATTCACTTGTCGGGCAATAACCGATAATTGCTGGCTTACTTGTAAAAGTAATGCAGACACATCCATAGAATTTTCAGGATGCTGGTTCTCCATGAAAGCGATTTCCAACAAATTGAACTCCAAATGCACTTAGCAGGAACAAACTAAGAACACAGCTGGAAAACGACCTCCAGAGGAACCAGAACCAGAAGAAATGTTAAAACACAATATTTATTACTAGTTGTTAAGTGCTTTCATTAAAAAACTTCATCAGAACAACAGGTGCATACTAAAAAACTCCAAATATTTGTATTTTATATGTGTCTTTAAGTGCTTTTTAATGGTTGGTGCGTTTAAGGCTTTTTATATGAAAGAAGTGGATTGTTATAATATTTCTGATGCAGTTCCAGATAGACTGGAATGAAAGCACTTAAACTCTTAATAAAACTTAATTTGTGGAATCTGGTGCAGAGTTTTTTTTAATCGTGATTGGCATAGGAAAATTTGTATACTTCTGCAACTTTGATTTTCATAATTTTGAATTGTCAGGCTCATATGTTAAAAGTTTATACTGACTAATTGTGAAAGTATGAGGAATGTTTTATCTGCAAGATTTTTCTTATGAGGAAATGTCTCCTATTGCACAGGTCACTACTTATTGTTTGCAGTGTGGGTATGACTCTGGTGATATGACAACTGTATCACCAAGACTATGACAACTGTTTCTTTTTCATCTTTTTTATTTATTTATTTATTTTTTTTTGAGGAGGTTTACCTGACTTTATTCCCAGAAACTCTATGTTAAAAATGAGATTTTAAATTCACCACTCGAAAGAGATTTAGTGTTGGGCCTCTCTTCTGTAGAGGTTATCAGAAAGTTTGATGAATGGGGCAAACTGATCCAGGGACTCTCAAAGATTTTTCAGCCCTCTTTTTCCATATTTTACAAGGTATTTTCTATCTCCTCATCAAATTTTGGCAAAAAAAGCAGAATAAACAGTCTCAACAAAATACAGGTAAACAGTCATTTCAGAAGAAGTCTTGAACCTCTCAAAACTAAGGACAGTCCAAAAAGTCTGGATAACTATTCATGAGACCTTATGACTCCCTCCCACCCTGGCTCCTTTTTATCTTCCAGAAAGTCTGAATCTTCATTTTTCTTTTTGGTAACAGATTGTTTCAAATGGGTTCTGAAAATCATTCAGGAATTCCTCCTTTCCAGGGGGTCATTCTTCATCTTCCAGATCAGAGTCTCTCATTTCTACCTGCTCTTCGTCACATGCTCTCTGAAGGAGTAATTGAACCAGTTTCTTTTTCCCAGGTGGGGAACGTTTCTTATTCAAAGATGTTCCTATTGACAAAGAAAGAAAATGCTTGGAGATCAGTTTTGGATCTTTCTTTTTTAAACCTGTTCGAGATACTGCCTAAATTCAAAATGCTATCACTTCACATCCTGTTACCTGTTCTTCCTCTTTCAAGTTTCCTGGTAATACTAGACTTAAAAGATGCTCTTCATTGCACCGTTAGTCATCTAGATTTCAGACGTTTCTTATGGATTTCTGTGTGTCTAGTATCACATTATCAGTTCTTTGTCTTAGGACTATCCACTGCACCAAGAGCATTTACAAAGTGCCTAGCTCCAGTTATAGCTCATTGCAGGCTACAGGGTATCCACATTTTTCCATATTTAGATAGCTTGCTTATCTTTTCAGTCTTTTTCAAAATGTCAGGAATCTCTCTCTTAGGTGAGGGGTCTCTTATACCAGCTGGGATTCTAATTCAAATGTCTTTTTTGACTCCTTCACACAGGAATGTGTTCCTGGAATATCCATTAGACACCTCAGTTCAAAGAGCATTATTTCCACAGGGGAAAAATTGATCTGTATCTAGGTCTATTTCTAAGTTTTTCCACCCAGCCTTTAGTCAATGTGAGGTAATACCTTAGGATTTTGGGTCTCTTGGCATCTATGATTTTTATGATACCCCTGGCAAGACTCCATGTGAGAAATATAGAGGAGTATCTGAAATTTGTTTGGTCCCAGCACCAACACCCTTTATGTTTTCAAATACCAGTGCTGGAGTTTGTCCGAAAGAAAATCATTTGGTGGAGGCAACAGATATCTTTAAATCCAGTTCTCACATTCTCCTTCCCTGTTGCAAAGCAGTCCCCAGACTTTGCTTGCGGAGCAGTTTCAGGAGTGATAAAAGTGGTGGAGGTGTGGGACACCAAGAACAGATGCAAGCACATAAATGTCATGGAGATGCTTGCTCTAATCAAGTCACTCAACTCTCTGAACCATCTTTGGTCCCCTGGAACTCTTCAAATGGTTACACTGAATACCACTGTCATGTGGTACATCAACAAGCAAGGAGGAATCAGTTCTTACTAACTTTGCAGACTAGTCATGTTAGCTTGAGATATAGTTTCACAGCACAGTCTCATTCTACAGAGTAAAACTGTCTGGCAGACAAGTTGAGCAGAACCAGGGCAGACATTCATGAATGAAAACTAGATCAGGTGTTTTCCAAGATTTGATCCGTCTGTGGAGAGATCCTCAGGTAGACCTCCTTGCCTCTTCTCTAAACAATCAACTGTCAAGATTTTGCTCCAGGAGTCCACGCAAGAAGGCCTGGAAGATAGATGCATTTTCTTTTCCTTGGACAGGAATGTTCTTGTATAAATTTTCACCCTTTCCACTAATATCCATTGTACTTCTGAAGATTCAGAAGGAATCCCCCAAGATCATTGTGATGATTCCCTTTTGACTCAGGCAGCCATGGTTCTCCCTTCTGTTGGAAATGGCCAGGGGCAATTACCACAAGCTTCCTCACAGACTGAATCTACTCACACAGGAACAGGGGTATTTGATACACCCTAATATCAATTGATTTCAACTGACTGCCTGGATGATAGTATCTTAATTCCTTTTAGGCAGCTGTTTACTGAGCATGTGCAGCAGGTACTAATGAAGGCAAGAAAGTTTGCTACTAGAAAATCACATATTACCAATTGGAAAAGATTTTCTAGTTGGTGAACCCAACATAACCAGCACCCATTCAGGGCTAGTTGTTCTCTGGTTTTACAACATTTGTGTGAGTTACTAGTCTGCATCCTTTCTTACTCCTCTATTAAGGTTAATTTATTAACCATTTCAGCATGTCTGCCCATGGATCCTCCTCTTTTAGTCATGTCATGTCAATTTTTTTTGAAAGAGGTTTTGCATAAGAAGCCTCCAAGAAAACTGGTGGTCCCTCCTTGAGATTTTAATTTTGTGATAGAGAAGTTAATTCTTGCCCCATTTGAACCAGCTAACCTGTCTGACTTAAGGTTCTTAACATGGAAAACAATTTTACTGATTGATCTGCCCTTTGTAAGAGGGCTATCTGAGTTGCAAGCTCTTACAGTGAGTCAACCCTAACTCATTTTCCATAGAGACAGGATTTCTTTGAGAACTAATCCTTCTTTAATGATAGTGGTTTTTTTTGAACATTTTTTTTAAACAAGAAATATCTTTGTTAAATTATCACTTATGACATATGCAATCATACATTTATAAAAATAAAAACAATCCATATTTACATAATTTTAGTTGCAAGCATTATACATCATAAACCATGTTGACATAATTTTAGTTGCAAATATTATACATCACTTATAATATACCCAATCATTGTCAGTCAAACATTGCATAGCTCATTCAAATCCTGCCTTCCTTTATGTATCGTTCCCACAACTCCCATTTTTTCTATGTAGTTTGCTTCTACCCTTTTCTAAAGATCCCAGTTCCATTTATTTTATATTCACTACATCTAGGACAGTTGGTTTAGACTTTGGTTTCCATTTTCTAGTAATTACTTTTTTGGCAGCTGCCATAATTAGACTCAGCAAGGCCTTACTATGTCTAGGGAATTCTGATTCTGTATCATAGCTCAGAAAAATCATTTCCCTAGATACACCAGTTTTCTCACCTAGTATCTCTGATAAAGTAGTCTGCAGGGAATCGTTAAAGTCTGCCAACTCATTACATTCCCAGAAAATATTCTTGCAAATCTCTCTTTCTTCCCCATTACACCTCCAGCATTTGCTGTCTACCTGAGGAAACATTCTCTGGAGTCTCCGTGGGGTATAAAAATACCTATGTAAACATTTCCAAGCAAATATCCTAAATCTTCTAGATTTTGTTGCATATTTAGGAGACATACATATATCCCCCATTGTTTCTTTGTGAATTGCTTATCCAATCTCTCTTCCCAAGCTTTTCTAAGCTCTTCTGGTTGATTCTTATAGTTATCATGCAGTATTTATATGCCCTACAAATTATTCCTTTTTTAACAGCAGCTTCTGTTCCAGATTCTACTAAAAACTCTATCAGTGCTGGTCTTTCATTTAGGACCTCCTATTTCTTTCTCCTTGCTTATACTCTAATATCAATCCTTTATAGGGAAGGCAACCTCTAGTCTGCAGTCCAAATAAATTATTGGCCTTTTCCCATTCTATTACCTTTCCCTCTCTAATTATTTGCTCCCAATATCATGGGTCTTTTGCCAATTTTCTCCAATAAATTCCAGCCCGATCTTGCCTGTCATTTGTATCCCTAATTGCAGTCATCCATATAGGCAGAATGTCCATTCCTGTGTTGGCTAAGTTCTTAGAATACTTTCTGCTGATTTAGGAATATAATATTCAGTATGAATATTGTTATTCTCCTTAAAGATCTGTATCCAAGATCTCAGTCTCTTCTTGTTTCATGAGCCCCCCCCCATTTCATCACCATCCCTTTCCACTTTGAATTATACATTTCTGCTTTACTATGTATAGAAGCCTTAACCGTGTAGCTCCAAAATACCCCATTCAAATTGGGAAATCCCAATCTGCCTTGTTCTACTGGAAGAATGAGCTCATCCCACTTGACTCTTGACGTCTTCCCCTCCCAGATAAAATCCTTCAGCTCTTTATTAATTGCTATCCACAACTTCTCCTCTGGTTGATAAAAATATGCCTGACCTGTGTATAAGACTGAAGGGGCTAAAACATGTTAATTGCTTGTATCATGCTATCCATATCCATATAACAGGCTTCCATTTACTCAGTTTTTGTATTATCTTTTTAGACTCTTCCCACATATCCTTTGCTGTCGCACCAGAATCATTTTTAATCCATACTCCTAAGTTCTTCATTTTTATCCTGGCCCCATAAATATGTATATTGCTGAACCAATTCATGTGTGAGTACATAATTTATAGCTATTGTCTTTGTCTTAGCTTCATTAATTTTGTATCCCAAAGAGATTTTAAACTGTCTCAAAGTGTTCCACAACACTGAAATGTCCTTTTCTGGTTTTATCAGGTATAAAATAATATCATCTGTAAATAGAGCTAGCTTTCTTTGACTACCATACCAGTTATATTCTTGAATTTCGGAGACCCTTATTTTATTTGCCAATGGTTCTAAATATAATGCAAATAACAAAGGGGAAGGAGGACACCCCTGCCTAGTTTCTCTGCTCAAGCAGAAATTATCAGGAAACCCCCTACCCATTTTAATCTTTGCCTCTGATCCCTCATATGTCCTAAACAACCATATAATTTTATCAGGGAATTCAAATGCTTCCATTGTGCTGCTCATAAAATCCCAGCTTACTCTGTCAAATGCTTTCTCTGCATTAAGAACCATCAACAACAGTGGTATTTTCTTATATTCTGCTTCCCTCTGGATCATCAGTGCTCTGTTAATGTTGTCAAATGTTTGAATCCCCTCCACAAAACCACATTGATCCATATCTATCAGTTTTGGCATCACTCTTGCCATTCTTGTAGCCATTATAGACATAAACACTTTATAATTATGGTTTAGTGTTGAAATAGGCCTGCATGAAGCTGGATCTGATGTGTCTTTACCCTCTTTAGGTATTACAGCTTCCACCACTTTCTTCCAAGATGTTGTTACTTCTCCTCTTAAAATGCTGTTAAACAAAACCTTTCAGATCTTTATCATTTTTTCTCTCCTAGCTTCCACAGGAATATCATCAGTTACTGGGAACTTTTCAGTGGATTGGTTGTACATCACCATTTTTATCTCATCTTCTCATATCCTAACTTTTAGTAATTGAGCCTCATCTACCTCTAATCTTGGCATGTTTAATTATTCCATAAACATTTCCATTTGTACCTTTTCTTAATTTCCATATTTATTTGCTTTATACAGACTTTTATAGAATTTCCTAAGTATTTCTAATACCTCTACAGGATCTCTTGTTATCTTCCTTGTTATAGGCTCCCTAAGCTTGGCGACAGCCCTTTCTACTATCTGTTGCCTGAGTTGTTGTGCTAAACATTTCTGTGCTCTAGAGTTATTATCAAAAAACAGTTGCTTAACAGCAATCTTTCTAAACTTATGCATATTATCAAGGTAATCCCTTATTTTCTGTTTAGCATTCTGTAGTTGCTCTTCTTCTTTTTCTGCGAGATTACCCCTATTCTGCAATATTTTAACATTTGTCAGTCCCTCTAAATAATTCTTGTTACTTCTTAACCACATCACCCGTTTGTTTATTTCCACCCTATTTTTAAATTCCACTTTAATTTTATCTCGCTCCCTAGCTATATTTTCAGAATACATTTCTAGCTTCTGAATAATTTCCTACCCATTCCTTAAATTTCTCTCTTTTCAAAAGATAGGTGGGCAAGCACCAGTGTCTCATTTTTATTTAATTACCTTGTATTTTATGTTAGTTATTATTGGTGCATGATCTGAAATAGTTATTGGGCGCATATCAAGACCTACGATTAAATGCACATATTCCTGTGAAATGTAAATTATGTCTAGCTTAACCTAGTATTTGTATCTTTGGGAAGAATATGCAAATTTGTGCTGAACTCCTAGTACTGAATTCACATCTTTCCTGCCAAATATTTTTATAAATTTCTTTCAAAACCTACCCTCCTTTGTTATATTTTCCCTTCTGGGCCCCCCAGACAAATCTTCACTGCTGCAAATCAATTCCAGTCCACACCTATAAATAATATTCCTTGCTGAAAGCTGATTATTTCTCCCAGAATTTTCTTAAGCTCCATTGTAGCAGTTTTAGGTGGAATATAAATACATACCAGTGTAATCCGCTTCCCTTGCCAGTAGCCCCTTAGTACTACAAATATACCATTATTATCTTTTTTATCCTGTTTATCACTGTTGGAGCTCCTCTTCCTATTAATATAAGGACTATTTTTTTCCTTTGTCTGAGGTATTCTATTATATAACCATCCTGAAAACCTTTATTTACCAAATTCACATGTTCAGTTCTTTCCAAGTGTGCCTTCTGTAGCATAGCTATTTGCACTCTACATATTTTAATATAGTTTACTCCTCTTTCTTTTTTTGTATTTATCTCTGAGACCATTGACATTTAAAGATATTACAGAAAGCAGCATTGTGTTAAAAAGTTATTATTCCTACATTTTATGTGTAACAGTATTTTTGTTAAGTGTCAGGTTCCAGCTTTTGTGTTACATGCATACACCGTTTGGCAGGTTGATCTTTAATACAGTTGTTTCTTGTCATATCAATTTGAGCCTATGTATCATCTTACAAAATGTTTTCTTTTATTGAAAGCCCTCAAATGAAATACAAACATACCCCAATCACGCCTTAAAACCTATTAACTTAATACTAACACACAAAACTATGTACATCTTAAAATACTGAAGTTTTACCATCCTAATAGTAACAAGTCTCTCAAACTGACAACCACACTTGGATTAATCTAAAAGAAAGGTTATCTATGCTAAGACACATGGTATAGCCTGTGCTTCTACTAAGTGCTGTCTGGTTTTGCCTTATCTTTATAGCTCTCCCAAAAGGGAAAACACTTGAATGCTCTCAGAGAACATTATTTCCTAGCTATTTCTCTTTATCAGATTGCCTCCATGGAAACATGAGAACCAGATACAGAACTGCTACTAAGCATACATTTATTTGCTAGAAAAAATCTTTATAATATTCAATGCTCTTTTTTATTTACTTGCTTTCTCTTAAAACTTGCTACTAGATCAAGTTAAGGTCCTTAATCCAGTCATTCCCCTCTGCAAGAACAAGAAAAAGTGCATCAAAAATGATTTGTCCCTCCAGGGAAGAATATTTTGAAGATAGCTAGGTCTAGCAGTTTGAACCTCATTCCTGCTTCTTGACATTCCCTGAATAGTGGAATAAATTTACTTGCGTTCTGCCTGTTGTATAGTTTATAATCATTCTCCACAACCCCTCTGCTGTCTCCCACTTTTAGTAATTTGCCCTTCTGCCACTGTTTTGTCAGAATGAACTCCTTCTGCTAGTAGGATTGCATCTTCACTATTAAAGGTCTAAGTTGCTTTCTCATAGCCAGGTTTGGAGCATGCACACTATGTGCCCTTTCAATTAACCACTCCTTCTGTGGAATACCAGTGTAGTTGCTTATTTATGCTTTTATAAAATGAATACAGTCTTTTCCTTCCAGCTTTTCTGGTACAGCAGAAAATCTCATGTTTTTCCTACATGCTCTGCCCACTAATTCTATTATTTTCTTAAACATCTCTTCTTGAACATTCTCATATTCAGCCCATCTTTTCTTCATTTTGATCTCTTATTTTTGCAGTTTTATCACCTCATCTGAATATCTATTTAAATCTTCTTCTACTTTTTTTAGCCTTTTATTATTTGAATTGATATACTCAATTAGTATTTCATTTAATTTAATCAGGTTTGTGTGCAACTGCCTTATACTTTCATCTAGGTTACTGGAAGTCTTCTCTGGAGTTTGCACTGCTTTTTGCTGAATAGCTTCAGTACTCTTCCCAGTCAGTGTTCTTTCATCACCTTTTGTAGCTGATTTTCTTTGAGGTCCTCTATATTTCTTTCTTCCTGGCATCCAGGCAGTGCATTTACTATCCATGTACTGAAATTTACCCAGAAGTATAAGTCCACTTGCTTTCTCTGTTGAGTTTCTGTTTTCATATTGAGAGAGCTAGAATTAAGCTGTTACTCATTCTGCAGCCATCTTGGAAGTCTCCAGCTTTCCTTGGACATTATCAAATGTTTTCTCCAAGTTTAGGGAAGCCCAGTTGGACTCTCTTCTCTTCTCCAGCTTCTTCTCCACTGTCTTTCACACTGTAAACATTGGGTCAGTTGTGCTGCTTTCTGATCTGAATCTGAACTGCTTGCACATCTCCCTGCTTACTTTCTACTACACTGCATATTTGTTTATTGGTCACCTTCTTCAAAAATTTCATGTAGAGTGACAAGGATTTAATACCTCTGTACTGCCCACAGCTGTGAATGCCTCTTTTGTTTTGTACACTCTCACTAGAATGTTTATTTTCTGTTCATCTGGGATACACATTTCTATCCATACTGTTATGAGTACCCCCTGGAGTTACTTCTCCCCAAACTCACCCAACATCTTTATCATGTCTACCATTATACAGATGGCAACAATATTTGGATACTAGTAAGGCATCGTTGTTGTGCGTGATTGAGAAGAGAGGTTAAAGAATTTGCAGGGTTAGAAGATAATATGAGTGTTCATCTTGTAAGTGTCAGGAGCAACCATTCAACTTTTTGTTTTACATTGTAGGTTCTCACTTAGAAAATGTATTGATGAAAGGCAGTTACAGGAAGAGAGTGAGTGGTCTAGGCATAAGTAAGTTACAGAAAAGTATCATCCACTTTTTTATTTGACCTCCATATTTTTTTCTCAAAATCTTTCCTGAAACAATATAAAAACACTGGTAGATGGAGCTGATTTGCTGTCTTAGATTTACACACATATAGCTTTTTAGAAACATTTACCTCAGTCTGCTTGCTTCTTAAATATACCTCCATCTTTCTGCATTTTTACCTTGAGACTTGTTAGAGAAATCACAAAGAACTATAAGTGCAGCATTATGATGCCTTGTTGCTCTAATTAGGACCACATCTGCATGCTCAAGACCCCCTTGTCTACTGCACAGAATACAAGAAAGGTAGAAAGCTGGAGATAAAGTAGGAAGGTAGGACTGGTTTGGTCTTAACTGCAGTTATGTAACCAGGCTCACTGTCACCTGTTACACCAGTCAGTCTTGATTTCTTCTTACTCTGCTGTGCTGTACTTTGTTTACGTTGTGAAATGTCATCTGTACACCTGTTTTACAGCGTCAGCTGCTCATTGTACTTACTGTAAGATGCGTGCATTCTTTAGAATGTACACAAACTGCTTTTACCAGTTTGTCCAGTGTCTTGAATAATTACTACAGCTCTGCCCTTTAAATGTCACAAGCCAACCAGTTCAACAGATGACTGCCACAGCATTGTACTTGCTTTAGCTTTTAGGTATAATGTATTTTTTTTTCGAGTAATAATGCATTTTCATAGTTTATGCATATGGAATTATCCATCATTAATGCAGAGTGACACAGCAATATTTTCTATACCAGTAGATTAGATAAGACACATTCCAGTACTGCACACTAAAATTCCTGAATGCTTTACTTTACTTTAATGAGCCGCTAAACAGGTAAACCCACTAGACACAAATGTATTTTGTCATGGGAGACAGGAAAGCACAGTTTGTTTATACAGCTCGCTCAGTTGCACAGTTCTGTGCCTTGTAAATATAATTTTCCTTTATTTAATTTTTTTAGATATATACATTTTATTTCTGAAGTTGAACTCTCAGACAACCTTTGTACCCACCTTTTGTTTTTCACTAATGCTGATGTACAGAGAAAGATCTCCTTCACAACACAACTAAAGATAGAGAAGTGGCAGTAATATTTACATTTCCCAAGTTTACACAAGATATCCCTTTTTAACACCTTTATTAAATTATCAATTAAGGCATATGCAAACATACAGTAATAGAAAACAAACCATATTAACATTTTTTGTTTTTGTACATTGCACATAACATATATTTTTTTATAATTATCATCTGTCCAATGTTACATAAATTGCTGAATTTCTGCCTTCCCTTAAACCTCACTCCTCCTCTTTCTGAACATTATTCTGCCTGTAGTGTTCCCACCATTACCATTTATTTCTATGTGATTTGTTCCCTCCCTTTTCTAAAGATTCCTCATCCAGTTCTTTTATATATTTTATAATATTCAGTACTTCAAATACAGTTGACTTAGACTTTGCTTTGCATTTTCTAGTAATTGCTTTTATGGCAGCCAACAGAATTAAACTTAAGAAGGCTTTACTGTGTCTAGACAATTCAGATCCCGTGAACCAGCTTAAAAAAATCCTATCCTTAGTTACAGCCATTTGTTTCCACAATATTTATGAAAACTACTGTGTAGGGAATTTTAAAATCTGCTAACTCATTAAACTCCCAAACACATTTTCCCAGTTACCTCTTTCTTCGCCATCATACCATCAACATTTGATATCTGCCTGAGCCAAAATTCTATGAAGTGTGCATGGAGTATAAAAATACCCATGCAAGCACTTCCAAAGATCCTAAACTTTCTGGACTTTATTGCATACTTGGGAGCCATAATTATGTCCTTCCATTGTTCTCTTGTAATTGTTTTTCTAGCCTCATTTCCCAATCTTTCCAACCTCCTGTGATTGATTCTTATAGTTATCATGCAGTATTTATAACAGCGGCTTCTTTCCTAGATTCAGCTAAAAACCCCATCAGAGCAGGACTTTCATTTACGATGCTCATATCCCTTTCTCTTTGTCTATACTCTTGATATCAATCCCTCATAGGGAAGGCAGTCTCCAGCCTGCAGTCAAGACGTCTTCTTGACTTCATCTAACAATATTATCTTTCTCTATTTAGTTATTTATTCTCTATACCTTAGATGTTTCGCTAGTTTTCTTTCAGTAAATTCCAGGACTTCTTGACTATTTTTTGTACCTCTACTCGCAAGCATCCCTATTAACAAAATCTCCTTTCTTTGTTCCCACGTTGGCTTAGTTTTTAGAATTTTTTCTGCTTCTTTATTAAAATAACATTTTCTGTGGTTATTATTCTCCTTAATGATCTGCATCCAAAACCTCTCTCTCTCTCTCTTTCTTGAACTTCTTCCCAATTTCATCATGATCCCTTTACATTTTGAATGATAACCTTTTGCTTGTATTATGTATATGAGCCTTAACTGTGTAGCTCTAAAATATCCCTTCAAATCATGTAATCCTAAACCACCTTGTTCTATTGGAAGGATGCGTTTATACCAATTAACTGTTGCCCTCTTCCCCTCACAGATAATTTCCTTCACCTCTCTATTACTTATTGTCTGCAACTTTTACTCTGATGGACAAAATATGCCTGACCAGTATATAAAATCAATGGGACTAAAAACATTTTCACTGCTTGTACCTTACTGTCCATATCCATAAACAAGAGCTTCCAGTTTCTTTGTTTTTGTATTATCTTTTGTTTATTCCCTTCCCACGTATCCTTAGCTGCCATAACAAAAGCCTTTTAATTCATACTTCTGAATCCTTTATTTTATTGTGTCTCCATAAATGTAGGTATTGCTGTACCAATTTGTGTGTGTGTCCAACATTTATGGCTATAGCCTTTGCTTCATCTTCATTAACTTCATATGCCAAAAAGGCTTGCAATTGTCTCAGTGTTCTACTACACTGAATTGTCCTTTTTCTGGATTTATCAGGTACAAAATAATGCTACCTGCAAATAAAGCCAAATGTTCTTGATTACCATACCAGTTTTATCCTTGCATTTCTGAGTCTTTTATTTTCTTTGCCAATGGCTCTAAATATAAAGTAAATAACAGAGGGAAAGATGACACCCTTGCCTCATTCTCCTCTTCAAATACAAACTATCAGAAAAGAGTCCTCCAGCTTTAAATTCGCCTGTGATTCTTCATATATCTTCCTAATTAACCTTATTATTGCACCAGGGAATGTAAATCCTTCCATTGCCCTACTCATAAAATCCTAGCTTTCTATGTCAAATGCTTTCTCTGCATCAAGATCCAACAACAGCAGTGGTATTTTCTTACATTCTGCTTCCCTCTGGATCATTGTTCTATTAATGTTGTCAAATGTTTGCTTTCCACAAAACCACATTGATCCATGTCTATCAACTTTGGCAACACCTTTGCCATTCTTTTAGCTAGTATAGACATAGGCATTTCATAATCATGGTTTAAAATTGAAGTGGTCTGTAAGTAGCTGGGTGTGATGGGTCTTTACCATTTGTTGTTAGGTAACACAGCTATCAAAGCTTTCTTCCAAGATGTTGGTGCTCCCCTCCTTTTAAAATAGTGTTAAACAAATTCTTCAGATCTTTATAACTTTCTTCCCTCTTAACTTCCAAAATTCCACTGGAATATTATCTGTTCCTGGAGTCTTTCCTGAAGATTGGTTACACATCACAGTTTTTATCTTATCCCCTCCTATCTTAACTATTAGTTGTTGAGCCTCATCTTCCTCTGACCTTGGCATAATTGTGTCTTTCATAAATATTTCCATTTCTGCTTTTCCTTGATTTATACATTTCTCTGCTTTATACAAGTTTTCATGACATTTCTGAAATATCTCTAAATTCCCTATATGATCTCTAGTTGTTTTCTTGTTGTAGGTTCCCTACGTTTGATAACAATCCATTCTGTTTTCTACTGCCTAAGTCATTGTGGTTAAAGTTTTTTGCTCTTGAGTTCTTACTATAAAACAGTTGGTTAACAGCAATCTTTCTAAACTCATGTGGATTATCCAGGTAGTCCCCTAATTTTCTCTTTAGCACTCTGCATTTGTGCCTCTTTTTGTTATATGAAATTCCCCTTATTCAGCAATACTTGAACCTTTGTCTGCCCCTCAAAGTAATTCCTGTTACTTTGTAACCATAGTTCTTTTTCTTTTATTTCTCTCTTGTTTTTAAACTCCATTTTCATTTTATCTCACTCATGACCTACAACTTCTGAAGATATTTCTATCTTCCCTAATAATGCTTGAATAATGTACACTATAACTGTCTTTCAGCTTTTCTCAGTTAGGAGTCGCCACACCGGAACTCTGGTCTGCTAATGATTGGCAATGAATTTTTCCGGTGTTGAGTTGCCAGCCCAGAGCCCAACCTTCAAAGAAGGCACACCCACACATGCTTGCACTTACCTGCATGTCTTTAAATTTACTCGACCGCGGGGAGGACATGCAGACTATACATTCATTAAATTCTTCGCTTTTTAACACATAGGTGGAAAAACACCAGTGTCTCATTTTTACTTCATTACCCTGTACTTTATCTCTAAAATAGTTATTGGATATATGTCAAACCTTTCAATTAAATGCAAATGTCCTGTGAAATACAATTTTGTAGTCTATCCCAGTTATTTATTGTACTTTGGGGAATAGTATCTAAATTCTATCCAAGTTCCTACTACTGAATTCACATATCTAATATTTTCATAAATGCCTTCAGAAATCTACCCTTTTTTATATTTTTCCTTCTAGGTCTCCCTGGTACATCCTCACTATTGCACAAATGAAGTTCCAGTCCCCACTCATAGTAATATTCCCTGCTGAAAGCTAATTATTTCTCCCAAAATGTTTTAAAGCTCAGTAATAGCAGTTTTAGTGGAATGTAATTGGTCAGCACCATATTTCTCCTCCCTTGCCAATAACCCCTGACTATTATAAGTCTACCATTATTGTATTTGTTCCTCTTCTATCACTATTGGAGCCCCTCTAGCAATTGGTATGATTATTCCCCTTTTCCTTTGCCCATGATATTCTGCTGAATATCTATCCTGACATCATTTCTTTGTCAAATTCACAAGCTCATTTCATTTCAAATGTGTCTCTTTTAGCATTGCTGTTTACAGTCTGCATTTGTTAATGTAATGCAATACATTCTCCTTTTTGTCTATACCTGTAAGACCACTTATGTTCCAAGATAGTATGGATCACATAACCCTTATGATAAAAACCTATTGTTCCAACATATTGTACATGACAGTCATTTTGAGTATTTATTTACAACTTTTTTGTTACATTCATACACTGATGTTTGGCAGGCTTATCTTTTGTACATTTGTTTCTTCTCATCTCTATTTGAATCTATGTCCCACTTTTCTAGACTTTTTGTTTTAATGAAAACCCTCAAAACAAACAAACAAAAAAACTAAATACATTTTCAAAACCCCCAACCTCTATTAACTTAGAACAAACACACAAAACTAAGTATATGTTCAATAAATGAAATTTAACCTTCCAGACAGAAACAATTTCCACAAATTGGTAGCTGCATCCACAGACAATACCTAAACTAAAATTAAGAGCACCCATGCCAAAGTCCATACTACAGCTGGCATTCTCACTTAACAATGATTGCTGTTTGTTCTTTTCTTATCTCTGTTTTCCCTTACCAGATGTAAAAATAGCTTGTATGCTTTCAGAAAAATTAACTTTTACCCTAAGAAAAATTGCACTGGCTATCTTTAAATAAAGTTTATATTAAATCAAGACTGAGCACTTGTAGTACCAACTTGTTTTACAATATCTTTAAATAAAACTAAATTGTAGACTGTTCTATTAACTGCATTAAAGTATTAAGTCTGCTAGGGATGCAACCATCGCTTATTCACGTTCAATAATTTAAATCTTTATTTCACTGGACTGCTTCCTTTAAATTGTGCATTTCCCCCAGCAAAGAATGCTCAGAACTCACAATATTAATTGCTTGCACCTGCAGACAGCTCATCTCAATGGAAAAGCACTCAACAATGAACCTTAGTAAATTTCACTCAGAACAGGATGTATAGCTGCCTTCAGCTATAGATTTTTTGACTCACACTAAACGTTTGCTAATGAAAAAAATAGGCTAATATATTTGCAGTTGTGAGAAACTACGTTTGTGGCTTTCAACATTTTGTCTAATTTTTAAAGCATGCTTGCTTACAAAAAAACAGTAGTTTATAGCTCTTAATATTGCTGTTAATATAGTACTGTTACTGCTAATAACATTTATTCATTTCAATTTGTTGATCATGTTGGACTAGTACTGTTGCTTCTATTACTACAGTTAGTACTGCAACTGCCAGTACTACTGTGTGTATTGCCACGATATCACTGCTAGTATTGTTCACCTTTTCTTCTACAGTCTTATTTAGAAGGTTCATAATTCAAGATCAGAATTCAGGACATTTATCCCAGGCTTTCTAAAGACTATAGTGTGGTATACTACCACCTGTTACTCTTTTTCTAAATTACTGTAGTTCTTCTCACCACTGGGTCTGCATTCATTTTAGTTTGTGTCAGTTTTAAATTGTGGTGATACATAACCCATCACCTTGAGACCTATAAACCTGGAAGGTTCCTAAGGCTCTGTCATAGTCAACCTTTTTTTCCATACCATTGAATAATCTGTCTATTTGCTCACAAAAATGTGCCACTTTTCTCAGATGATACCATTATTTCCGTGTAATCTCACACACGCCTAAGTCACATTTGTCATTTATTACCTCTTACTGTCCCTCCCTACAGTTCTGCTTTGTACACTGTGAACTAGTAATGCAATGAATGAAAGTTAAACTGTAACCTTTATAGACCATTAAAGTAAGTTTTAACATGGTACCTGACAGTACACACTTCACTAAGTAAATGGCTTGAGCAGATAGTTTCATAAATGCGTCCAGTAATCCATTTGATACATACATGTACACTGTTGCCAAGTTTTTCTGATTCTTATAGTCATTTTATCTTGTGTCAAGCTGAAATGAGCTTGCACATGCTTTTAGTTTTCCTTTCAGCTGCTGAATGACTTATGTTAGTAGAAATTAGCTTAGTTTCAATGTTACAAAAATATTTTCCTCTGCAGACTGTAAGTACCAACCAAATATGTATATCTGATTTAAAGCCACAGTCTCCCTGTATCTCTGTCTCTGTGTGTCTTTCTCACATCCTTTGTATTGGATTCAATACCTGCAGCATTCAGTGTCCGTCTGTCTTCTTTAAATGCCACAGTGCCATAAACTGAAAATACAACTGTTTCTTGCAGGATGACCTTCTCTATTAAAGCTTCCCAGTACTTTTATATTTGTTGTCCTCTAAGCTCTTGCCAGCACTTACTTTTATGTCACTTGATGACACTTACACAATCCATGTACTGCCATCTCTAGATTTTTAGAGCTTTCTGTGGCTTCTGCAACTTTTCTGTTCCTGTTACTCTATGTAAATTGCAACACATCCTGTTCATGTCCCAAGCAAGCAGTTGCTATATCCTCAATGTTATGGAAAAAAAAAACAAGCAAAATTCAGTAGATAAGCTTACTTGTATTTAAAGTATTTTGTGAACAGCAACTAAATTTTAAGAAATATATTAGTCATCATCCTGAATATCTGTCTGCACTGTTAAAATGTAGCAGTTATACTTTTGAGAGGAGCAGTGACATGTGATTTTCCAACATCGTGATTACTCTTTTCCTCATGGGTGTGTGTGAGCAGATTTCAGTTTTTAAAATGGGCTGAAATAGCCTTCTTCTATAAACTGCTTGATTCTAATGTGGAAGTTTATGATTGGAAATATCAGTGCTTGTCACTAGGAGCAGAGGTGGAAGAATATGAAATCACATCTTTGTATGCCAGGCATAATGGATGCAGGTAGTACAACATAATTGGGTGCAGGTAGTACAACACAAATGAAGTTTAAAGGCCATTTATGTGAAGTGAATTTTGCTGCAGTACATAAGTAAAAATTATTTAATCAGTTTTATTTAAACATACAAATAATCAGTCTGTTTTGCAAAAAGTACAGTAATTTATGACTACCCCTTACTATCATGGATAGCGTGTCCCTTCCACCAACATATGATGTATTACTGACACTGACAAGGTTTCAATCCCAGCAGTGTCAACCAAAATGCCACTGGGATATGTGAGGGAGAGGGGCCATGGCCCTTGAATCTGTTCCACTGTCCCAAATTAGTTTCTGACAGAAGATGGAAGGCCTCTTAAATCACAGCATTGGCACCAACAGATGAGAGTATAAAAAAAGCTAAATTGGACACTATTCTGATTTAAAAGCCAATTCACCAAATGCAGCCTGACCAGCAATAGCATAAAGGGAATATGCACTGCTGTTCACAGTATGATATTCTAATATCTACCCCCAAAATAGGACTGCACAGTGGTCACTTACACAGCTGAGTCTCTATCCTAGCAGTCCAGGCCCCTTCCTCATCATGCACACACACACACACACACACACACACACACACACACACACACACACACACACACACACACACACACACACACACACACACACACACACACACTTACTTCCCAGAGAAGGATGGCAGAATTCTTCACAGCCTTTTTCATAGGTTCATAGGTGATTACTAGGATAATGGCACAAGAGCCTTTACAAGCCTGTTGAATAATATCCACGATATGACAGTAATTCCCCTGATATGGGATGGGGTAGTATTAGGGTAGTGGGTCTTTGGGTGTTGGAGCCGTGAGTCATTTTACAGACTGCCTCTGTCCATAAGAGACATGGACAGTACACCATGAGTGAATTTATGGTTCCCATCCATTTATCCAAATTATTTTTGAAGAGAGTGATGGATGCACTTTGTTTTATGAAGATAGGAAGTTTATTCCATAGATGAGGCAGCCTTTGGGATACAAATCTGTCTCCCCAGCAAGTTCTGTCAGAGTCAGAAATAAGGTTCAGGTCCATGGAATGTGTTTCCCTTATATAATTTTTCTTGCAAATATAAATACGTAACACTTTCATCAGGATTGGATCAGAGAATGCCTTGTAGGTCAGGCATAAGTCACCTCTCAGTAAATGATATGAGATGGAGTAAAGGGATAGGGCCTTTAGTTGGTTTGCATAAGACATGTGCCTTATACTTTGTATTTGTTTAGTGAGAAACATCTGGGGCTGCTCCAGTTGGTATAAGTGCCTGGTTAGATACATGCTGAAGGGAGAATTGTACTCAGTTATGGGCCTGATGATGACCAAATACAATGGTACTATGACTTCCTTTGATCTTGATGCTGTGCATTTACTTATAACTTGAACCACACAGAAGGATTTCCTCACTACTGTAGCTATCTGTTGGTTAAAGTTTAGGTTACTATTTATCTGTGTTCCTAGGTCCCTCACCACTGGGTCTACTTTTAGGGGTGTACTATCAATATTATAATTTGCAGGGATTTCTGATTGACCAAAGGGTATGATTATGCATTTTTAGCATTTAGTTTCAGACCATGTTTTGCCACTAGTTGTTTCTCATTTTTAGGCCTGTTTATAGGATGTCAGCATCACTTGGGGATTCAGTGATTGTTCCCAACTTGCAGTCATCAGCGAACTTGGTGAGCCAGAGGGCCCCAACATTGGCCTTCATTTCAGAGGAGTATATACCAAACAGGAGGGGTCCCAACACTGAGCCCTGAAGGACACCGCTAGTAACAGTTTTTTTAACAGAAGTGGATATTGACAAAAAGGCAGGAGTTTGAGCTTGATGTGGCAGAGTTAAAGATGCTAAGATTTGCACTGGGTGTAACGAGGGTGGACAGGATTAGGAATAAGTATATTAGAGGGTCAGCCCAGGTTGGAAGGTTTGGAGACAATGCCAGAGAGGCAAGATTACATTGGTTTGGACATGTGCTGAGGAGGGATGCTGAGTATATTGGGGAAAAGATGCTAAGGATGAAGCTACCAGGTAACAGGAAAAGAGGAAGGCCTAAGATAAGGTTTATGGATGTGGTGAGAGAGGACATGCAGGTGGTTGGTGTGACAGAGCAAGATGCAGAGGACAGGAAGAAATGGAAACAGATGATCCGCTGTGGTGACCCCTAACGGGAACAGCCGAAAGAAGATGATGATGGATTCACTTATCTGCACAGGGTCTCTATCAGTTTGCTGAAGGTTCACTTATATGAACCTTTCTTCATCGACCCGAAACTGCCAAACATTCAGTTCCATGACTTTTTACATCAAAACAATATTTCATCAAGGAGAGGAAGCTCTTGGCCAGCACTACACCAGAACACACACAGCAGTCTGTCAAACCCACCCAAGTGTGGGGCTGCACCACCCACATCCTCCAGTGTGGGGGGCTGTGCTCCCCACACCCCCCAACTATATATACCAACTCTGAGATCACACTACAGTGGGAAAAGGGCATATTGTGCTGTTGGCTAACTGCTTCCCTTTTCTATTAAAATCTTTTGCCAATCTGAATGTTCGTGGAAATGAACATCCAGTGTTTCTGGGTTGATGATATAAGGTTTGCTGAAGTGAACCTTCAACAAATTGACATAGACCTCTCCGGAGAACATGTGTCCTGTCAGTGAGCCAGTTGGCTATCCATCTAATGATGTAGGGGTTTATGCCTAATTCAGTAAGTTTATCTATGATTCCTGCATGGGGGATTGTGTCAAAACTTTGACCAGGTCTAGATTAGCAGTGTGTGTACCATTTTACCCTCATCCATGGCCCTGGTGACTTTCTCAAAGAAGTCCACCAGATTGAACAGGCAAGACCTTCCTTTGACAAAGCCAAATTGGGTCTGGTCCAGGTTTTGGAGGGTTCATGTGTCATTATTGATCAGGTCTATGATAATTCTCTCCATAACCTTGCAGATAAGAATGGTCAAGCTTATGAGTCTGTATTTCCCTGGGTCAGTTGATGGGTCCCTCTTGTGCAGACGGAGGAAAGCTGCAGTCTTTAATTCCTGTGGGCCAAAGCCCATTTGGAGGCTGTGGTTAAAGAGGGTTTCTAGTGGTCCTGATAGATTCTGTTTTAAGCTGTTTAAGGAGCATCCTGGAATGTTTTTGGGACCCATGGGGACTGTGTTTTTGGCTTTAGCAAACGTGGTAAGGACCTGTTCCCTTGTAATGACTGGTAGGGGGTAGTTGCGGGTATTTCTTTGGGTGTGGTAGGAAGTGATGGGGGAAAAGTTTAAACTGAACTTGTTGACCAGCAAGTGCTATAGTTTCAGGCTGGGTGCAAGTGTTTCCATTCATGATTAACTCGGTACATTGCTAAGGTTATGAATATAATTAAATAAAATCCTTATGGTTATCTTCCACCTGGGAGGCTATCTTTGCCTTATAGTTTACGTTGGCAGATTTGACCCACTCTATAATTTGTTTCTTTAGACTGGTGAGTATCTTTGTGCACTGATTTGTCTGTTTCTTCTTGGTTTTGGAGAGGATTTTTTCTTTTTGTTGAATAGCCTATTTATGCTAGAGGTCCTCCATGGCAGTTTATTTTTGCCAGTAATCATAGGTTTGACTCAGACAGGTACTGCCTTTTCTCTGCAGCTATGACTGTGATTGTACAGTACTTTTGTGTACAGCACTGAGTAGGCGTCATTGTCATCTGGGTTTGGAGGGGCTTGGAAGTTTAATAAGCTGTCATTTAATTTGAGGTAACTGGCCTTAGCAAAGTTCATAACAGGTTTGGCGTTTGATGGGGGTTCTAGGTTAGTTTTAATACTAAAGGAGATCATTTTGTGGTCAGATCTTACTAGGGAAGAGTTAATGCACAGGGGTGAGCAGCATCCCCCCATGTTTGTGAGTACTAGATCTAAGATATTTGTACCTCTAGTTGGGGAGCTGACTAGTTGCTCCAGGGGGTTTGCACTGACAAAATCCAAAAACCTCAAAGCAAATGAAACCTCTAAGAAAATGAATTATGGGTCATATAAGTCTCCCAATTTATGGAGGGATAGTTGAAATCACCCGTAAGTATGGTGCTAGGCTGAATATTAAGCGATTACAGTAGGTATAAGAAGGAGGTGTGGTTTCCAAACTCATGTTAGGGGAGTTGTAGCTAGCAAGGATATGATAGGAGGGTCACACCTGTGGTTAGTTGGGCATGGAGTAGCTGAAGTGAGTCATGTTGTTGGACTTGGTCTAGTAGTGTACTTGTCCTTTATGAACACTGAGACACCTCCTCCCTTTGTTTCATCCTGAGCCAAGGGGGATCAAAATGCATGAAAGTCATTGTAGCCTTTGATAGCTGGGTTGCTTTCCATGGCTTTTAACCATGTTTCTGTGACTTCACATATGTCTGCATTCTCCAGGGTGAGGAGTGCTTCCAGAGAGTGCAGTTTTTTATTTAAACTCCTAGCATTGAGCAACAATACCTTTACATAATCACGAGTGATTTTTGTTACGCTGGAGGATTTACCAACTTGGTGCAGCCTAAAAAAGGCACTATGGGAATAGATGAAGTTTTTGCCAGTATCCGAAAGCCAAGTAGTGACAAGTGCAAACCATCTCTGGGAAAGCACGGTGGTTTGTTGATCATGTCCCTCTAGGCTGACAGATATTAGATCCCCTTGTTGTGACATCAGAAACTTAGCCAATTGTTGAAGTCAATTATTTTTTGCTGATACTGTGGCATCACCATAGGTGAAGGTAGGAGGCTACTTAAGGTTAGATTCATACTCACCTGCGGCATATATTCAGAGAGCTCCATCATGTCTTTCTTCATATAGTCCAGTGAGGTAAGACTTAGGTTGCTTTTTCCCACATGCCCTATGACCACATCATATTGTAGTTTAAAGACCAGCTGTTTCCAACTTGGATTGGTTGAATTTAGCTGTTTGATCCCACCAGAGTGCAAAAGAACACTCAATGTAAAAGAAACTGTTATTTGAGCTCAGGTACAATAACACATGCTTTACAACAAAAGTCAGAATTCCTACAGTATCAAGAATCCTTGGAAATAAGTTCACAACCCATGGGAAATGTTCACAAAATACAGAAAAAAGTGCAATGTAAGAGAACCACAACACAGAAAAACTTCACAAAACTTAGAAATATTTTAGGAGACTCAGTAGAACTTTGGCAAACTCAGAACAGCTTTTGCAGTATCAGAGGAGGTTAGGAAATATCAGATTACTGTTAAAACAACCTAAGAGAAATACAGTAACAAACAGATGACATTTCTTTAAAAAGTGCAGGCTGAAAAACAGTGATAAATTCAACTGAATCAATAAATGCAACAACACAGAAGTTTTAAATAGTACCGAGACAGAGTAAGTGCAAAAAAATACTTACATCATCTTTGTAGGTCCAGATGGTTTTAGAAGCAATCCAAGTCTTGTAGTCACAGGTGTCCAAACCAGACACAGGAAAGCTCTGCAGTCTACTCAGGCCTAGAGACTGAGAGACCAGTTTTCTTGACACTTTGGATCTGCCTAATAAAAAATTCTAAAAATTAATCTCTCAGTAGTAATATGCTTGAGCAATATGTCTTCTATGGGCACATATTCCAACTTTACCAACCTTCAGATCTTGATAACCATTTATTAGATAATAAATAGAAGTGCATAACTAAATAATAGCTGCTAGCTGATTAATGAAGTTGGCAATGTCCAAATTACTGTCTGTTTATACAAACAGTATGGCATGAACGCTGCATTTAATTTTAAGTTGCAAATCAGGAAAATCAAAAGTGACTGCATTTTGCTCAAGTTTTGCTGCCCAGAGTATGTGATAATGCCTCATGCTTGCACTGGTTTCAAACTGTATTTTAGCTGTCTATAATAAAATGGAATAATTCATTTATATTTGTATTACTCAGGAAGTACATTTTAATGTGAACCTGATGACATGCATAGACAGAGTTGGCAGTGAAAAGTGATTTGTATTTGTTATACGAGTGAAGTTTTAATTGCTATACCTGCTATTGTTTATTGTTAAGACTATAGTTTGGTTGAATAGTGAATAACATCTCACCTGTATAAGTAATCTAGCTAAAGAACATAGTGAAACAAAGTTACTGCTTGCATTCTTCACTACAAATGCAAGTTGCCTTAGCAGCATCTTTCTTTCCAAATGCAAAAGGCATCTCAGTGGAACTGCAAAAGTAGTGTGCAGACATTGTACACTCTATGACTACTCTTTCCTGTACACTGTTTACTAAATATTTTTTTCTGACCCAAAGTTTCTAACTGTTGCCTTTTACCTTCCATTTTAGTACATTCTTTGTGCAGACCATCTGGCAGACATCTCCTAAGCACAGCCGCTGAGCTGAAATTAGGGTGGGGTGAATTTCTCTATACCAGCTATCCACCAACTAGAGGGAAGTAGTAGAACAGGAACACTGAGCCATAAGATTTTCTGCTGTGTATGTGGAAGATTATAAAACTTTAAAAGCAGCTTTTGGAAAGGAACATACTAAATGCTAGTGTTAGGAACCCATGCAAAGTCAGTAGCTCACTGCATTATTAGCTAGGCACTGTACTCTAACAATTCCTTTGTCTCAACCCCTAATATATCTTGCTTAATAGAACAAAGTTTGCAACTTTTGAGATCTCCCAATTCTACCTCTTAAGCCTAGTAGTAAGCCCTCTCAGGATCTTTCTCATCTCCTTCTCATTATTGCACATATAATTTGTTGTTGTTGTAACTGCATGCTACAGTGACATCCAAAGATACCCCACAACCCTGCCCCCAAAAAATCTTGCCCTCTACTGCAAGTATGGGTACAGTCAAAATCCAAGATACTGTGATTACTACACATCACCGTGATTATATTACAACCTACAGTTCAGAGGTGGCGACAGCACCCATCACATACCACCCTCGTGGTTTCAGTATTTGAGTGGTTAAGGAAAAGCCCAAACTTGAGGGGACTTTCTAAAATTTTAACTGCCACCAAGGGTGCTACACTGGTAAGGGCAGGTCACAAATCGGTCAAGGCATGATGTACTCCTTCCGACACAGAATTGTAAATATAACAAAATTATAAGTCCTGTTTTACCAGTACCTTGCTGTCCTCCTGGATGAATGAAAAACCTTTCCAGTAACTATTTAACCTTTTCTTTTCTCTGCTGACATGCTGGTGTATGGCATACTTGTTGGTCTTGATATAGCTTGGCACACTGCACTTCTGACAGTTGGCTTCTACACAGTGTTCTTTATAGGTGCAGGTGCATGGCATCATACTGTTCATATAGGTTTAATATCAGCTGAATACTGCTATCAATATAAAGAAATAAATGCTGTTCATGTTTGCTGTTGCTTTGTGTGATTTTTTTTATTGCTTTGGCAAAATATTGAAAAGAAAAATCATGCATATGTATATGCAGTTATTATAATTATATATTTTTTTGTATTTTGCTTTGCAAATTCTTCAGGTTGTGTAAACTATTGTCTGCTTTCAGGAATGATCTCTGAACATTGAATGATTCATTTTCTGAGGCACATTTTTTTAGGAAAAAATAGGAAGTATTTTAACATTTCTTTGTATAAGCAGATCCAGGAAAATGTTATCTCTATAGCTGGGAGTCTGAGTCACTAGGAAAATCCATATATTGACTTATGAATTTGTGAGACCCCAGTCTTTTGGATACACTGGACTCTGTCTTGTAAATCCAATGTGGTACAGTAAGATCATCCCCTAACATAGCTAAGCTTTTAAGTTTAGCCTAGTGGACTGCAGCACTCGTTAAAAACAATCTTAGTCTCTGACAGTGTGCAGATGAAGATGGAAATGGGGTTTTTTACTTGCATTATAATTTCATTATTATAAAACATGGAAATCTAAAAGTGATATTTTGAAGAAAGATGGATGGTATTCTTATTTCTGAGTTGTGACTTAAACAATAGTTTCATCGTTCATAGTTTCTGGTAAGCTGCGTAAAGGTTAAACAACATCATAACACAGGCTCCAAGGTCATAGAGTACACATTCAAACCAGATCAAGTATCTAAAGACTAGTTGAATGATGTTAGTGAATTACGTTTCCTCACTTGTAGTGATAGTTGTTCCATGATCTCACAATACAGTGCATGTGGTGGAGAAACTACCCAGTGAACAGTTCGTGTAAATTTATTTCCCTTTTCTTTACAATTTATGTATTTGAAATAAATGTTTTGGCATTCAGATTTCTGAAGCAATTTACCATATCTGCTGTGAAAGCATTGAGAGTCCTTCTCTCTACCTCTCTGTCTGTGTTAGTCTCTCAATCCATAACCTACTTTTTCCCATTTTTGTAGAAGGGGTCAGGGTGTCATATCAAAAGTGACAATTTTCACATTTCCGGAGAGCTAATCCACCTGCTGTTATTCTTCCATACAACATACATGCACATGTACTCACATCTACAACATACATGCACATGTACTCACACCTACTGTCAGAGTATCCAGTCCACCTACTGCATGTGTTTGAGATATGGGAGAAATTGGAGCACCCAGACAAAACTCATGCAAACTCTGCTAGGTTGTGCAGTCTCCACACAGAAGACACCTTAGCCAAGAATCAAACCGGAGAATCTCTTGCTGTGAGGCAACAGTGCTACTCTCTGTACCACTGTTAGGATTCAGAATCCTGAGTTTCCAGAATCTAATGAATTCCACTAACATGACTCTAGATCATGTTAGTGGAATTCATTGTGTTTATTTGTGAATATCTATTAATCTGCAGTACTTTTAGCCGGAGCTGTTGAATGAACTCCAGTGATGACTACCTCTGTATACTGCTGGCTTGGGTTCACTTCCATAGTCATATTTTCAGAAAAGGGAGCCACTAGGAATCAGGGAGAGTCATACCTCTTGTACAAGAAATATCGACAAAGATTAGAATAACGGGGAACAAAGGCACAAAAATAGGGACAGATTTTAATATTTTAAATATTTATATAAACTTAGAAACTTGCTAGAAAAACAGGATTTGAGTTAGCATGCATTTTCTGTAGGACATGAAGTCTTAAACTCAAGTATATGTCATTATTTAGTGACTTCATTCCTGAATGGTTTATCAGAAAACCACATTTTATGAGAATCAGAACAAAAAGTATGAGGCAAAAATCTGGACAGTTGAAAGGTATGGGGAGCGTAAATGCTGTTTCGATAGGTACTGCACTCTAGGGATATAAACACACAGTGTGACAATGCTGTTGGTACCCAACATAGATGTTTCTGGCAACCTGGAAAATACACATTGCTCATCATATACTTCGACAGCAGCAATGTGGCCTTATGCACCTATGGTTAGCAGCAAACGGAAAAGAAACAGAAAACTCTCCCATGCTTTGAGATGAAGCAATTAGAGCAGTTATACATTGATTCAAGATTTATATCCATTCTTTAGACACATGGAAAGTAAATGCTTTAATTGCTTGTGATTGTCTCATTCACATAATTTTACGTTTGTATACACTTTCTCTGTTTGTTCGTTAAAATCTTACTGACTGCATAATTTGCACATCTCCTTAAGGAAATTAACTTTCTAATAGTGAAAATGTGACGGTTTCACTCCCTTCATCTTAATGACTTTCTGCATCACATTCTTGGCAGTATATCAGTCCCATAATATATGTTGATTTGTTAGATTAGCCTGTTTTATACTCGTGCCCCTAGAGTCAACATGTTTTCCTCCATTTCCTCGTGAATGCTAGTCCACACAATGCACAGTGTCATTCTTTTTAAGACTTGCAGCTTCTCGAGTCATCCTTACTTTGTTTCCTCAGAAAGGTTATTTCCCTCCTATGTAGGCTTGTCAAATAACTTTAAATAACAGCAGATACAGCCACTAAAAATCCCTTAAATCTTTTCTATTTAGAAATTCATTACTAAGATAAACACTTATCATGTTTAATTACATCCTTATTGAATACGACCTTTGACATATATACTAGGCATGCTTGACACTATATTTTAAATTATTGGCATACAACATTAGTTGTAAATTCCTAGCTATCAGAATGTACAACTCTTTATATATTTATTTAATGTTGATGGTACTACTTTACTGCAGAGCTTTAGCCTCATTCTAAATCTCTGACTTCAGTGAACATTTTTATTCTTTTTTCTTCTGTATCCCCACACAAACATTTCAGGCTATCTAGAAGTTTCTTTCTTGGTGTTTGATATTCATCTCAATAGTCTGTACCTTGACTTTGACTGCTGCAGTTTGCTGACTACCATATGGTCAATAAGCTAGCTTCATCCTCTTCAGGACCAAAAGTGAGTCTAGCCCTTCTGGTGCCCAGGGATGTTTCCTAATATGGCACCCCCTCAACTTTAAATTGAGGTTCCTTCCTAAAAAAAAAGGTACTGATGTATTTTAGGTCTGAAAAAGAAAAAAATGTCTCTATTTTAAACTGTAGCAAACTGCTTAAAACATTTATAACAAGCAACTTGCTATAGGTAACATGGAGCACCCCATGCTTCAGCCCTGACAAAAATGCATTATTGGCAGAAAAAGACACAAAGAGTGCTAAAGCACTTAGACAAATGTATGAATGCTAGTATTGAAGATTGCACCCTCTTTCCTCTTGCATCCAAGTAAGTTGCCCCCTTTATCTCACCCTAGCTGTGCCTCTTGTTAGGACAATTAATATCTACATATTCCATGCTGACTAACTCCTTAATCAGAAAGTCTGCCTTATGATGTGCCTGCAAGACTTACCTTTTTCCTTGTTTAATGAACTTAGGTGTCTGAATGATACAGGAAGAAGTGCTAGCTATACTCCTCCATAAAAAGTAGGACTCCTCCCTTTGAGATTTTAGTGTAGTTTACTTCTTTCCAGTCTTTCAATATCTTGGGAAGCTAGTTTATTAAGCAGATAACTCACTTATAGTCTTGGCAAATATCATGGTATGCTGTCCACAAACAGCACAGCTTCAGGGCAGGACACAGTACCATGACCCTTCAGGGGAACTTCATGGCTAGCATCTTTACTACCACTGAAAGTGGCAAGCAAACAGGTGGTGGGTTTGTTACTTTAGCTCTTCTATTTGAAATTGTGTATCATAATCTTTTTACTTCAGATTGTCTGTAAGAACGGGATTGCTGATATTCACTCTCAGTGGATTGGATACTATCAGTCTCACCGGATCTTTTTTTGTAAGGATTGAGATTTGAGACCTAAATGATAAGCACTACTACCAGTCCAGATATTCGTCCCGGTAGCCTTGTTTTACATGAAAATGAATGATGTCATTCTTGATCTGTCTGGGCTATTAATATATTCCACTGTAAAGATGAGCTGTAGCCTTTCACAGACAGACTTGAAGAGGACACTGTGGACCAGCATTGCTGTTTTTTTCAGTATGTGGCTTACCGTAAAATGGTAAAGAAGGTCTTACTATCTTCACTGTCTTCTTCCTAATGCAATTTTGTTTCTCCTCTTAGAAACATTGTTTAACAAATGATTTTACTACATGAAGGACCTAAACTGAGACTAATGTATTCCTATATTCCCATAATGCATTTCCATAAAGTAAACTCACTGCTACTCTTAAACTGTTTTTCTGTATAAATATCTCCTTCTTATATGTATGTGATGCATATGTTAGATGGATTCTTGTATTGTATGTAATATTTGACTTGTTTTTGCTTAATTTCTTTTATGAGCAGTGTTACAGATGAAAAAAGGGATTCATGCTAAACCCAGACTCTCCTGGTAAACAAGGGCATGATAAATAAAATAAATAAAAAAATATGAATTGGGGCATTCTTTGCAAAGTGGATACGTTAGGGCTAGTAATGCTCTATACAGGGCTTGCAATTTAAAATCTGTCAGGAGTGTCAAACATTCTTACACCTCAAAGTGCTTAAAAACAAGATTAATGTTTGGCATTATATATAGTCATCATACTCCTAGACCAAAAAGTCACATCGACCATGGTAGAGAAGCCTGTAGTTGAATATGGCCCATTTCTTTTGCATTACTATGTGCGTTTAACAGCCTTCAAAAATTTTAAAATAAAAATCACGTATTTCTTTTTATTAACTTTGCATACAAGTGCCATTGTGTCCCCCTGTCCAGGTTTCCTTGCTCTTTGTCTTAGGAACAGTTATCTTTAAGCCTCACAGTTTAGTTCTCTGTGGTTCACTTGCGCACCACCACTTTCTGTACGTCAGAGAGGTTTACTATAACCATGGGTTTGGTCAGAATGATGGCACCATTCTCCATGCTCTCCATTCTAACTGTGAAGAAGTTGATTAACTTTTCCATATTTTGTGCCTGTAGTCTGGGAGGACTACTTCCCTGCTAAGTCAGAAATGCTGTGAGCCCATCAATGTCCATCTAAACTGCAGGGCTATATGTACTTGCTTTAGATAACTTCCACTCCTTGACTTCTATAGTCTGTCTCCTTGGCCTTGGGCCATGAAATTCTTTAGTCTTAATTTACCTGTAATTGTATAAACTGTCAACTGTATCCATATGTTTTTGAATGACTGTGAATACCTGTTCACATTACTGTATGGTGTCGACATTTTACTGTACTGTACTGTGTAGGCATTTGATTGCATGCTATGCATTGTCTGTATTATTAAATACAGATATCTTTTTCCCCTTAAGCATTTTAGCCTACTTATTTCAATATGTCTATAGCTTACCAAATTGCTAAAAAAATAAAACTATTAGTTTCTCAGTATTGTTGTCACTTTAGTGTGTATGCCATCTGATTGTAAATATCTGCTAGTTATGCCACTTGCTTTCAATATTTGTGAGGCCTGAGCTGTAGCTGAAATTTTTTTTTGTCTGGGTCATCACATTTATCCAGACAACAGATAAACAACAAACATTTGTTTATGTGTAATGTTAATGTCTACTGGTAATTGACTACAGCAACCTAATAAGAGGGTGTACTTAGTAAATTAGCAGCATATAGCAGGCAACATTCAGAAAAACTGCTTGAGTGGTATTACTTGTTTTGCACATTGTTTGCATTAATTTCTTTTATCAAAGCTTTAACTGAGTAGCAAGTATCAATCTGTCATGTAGTCTGTGAGATCCGTTTTCATTTTGTAAACCGGGTGTAAAAAGCCTCAACTTTAATTAGGGTACAAGGAAACATTTGCCGAATTAAAGGCAGACATATCTTTAGTGGTTAATAATAGTTTGGGACAAAACTTTAAAAATACTCATGTCTGTGTCATGAAATCTGAAGTGTCATTGTCTAACTTCCTTCATAGAAGGTGATTTGTCTGGTCTCTGTGTGAAATGACATTTCTTTTGGAAACTTACCATTAAGGTAGAAATGAGCAAAGACACGAGTTGTTCAGCAGATGAATTCTCACACACATTGCTGGTTAGTGGGTCTGTACTGGAATGATGGATGGATTAGTGGGAAATAATTGTGTAAAATGTTGAAGTGTATTAAATATTTCACAAATGAAATGCAGTGAGGGTAACTTTGGAAGTTAGCTTTATTTTGAGGCAAAAGTTTCAGAATATTATTGATTTTAGCCATATATTCCATGAAGACTGATGTGACAAGATGCATTTCTGTCTTGGAAGGTAAATTCATATTCTGAAAAAAGACTTGTAAGTTGCCATCTGCTGATCAGTGAGAGTGAGTATGGGAAATAAGAGCATGATGTAGGTTTGCATAAGGTAAGTATGGGGTTGAAAGTGACTGAGTAGTGGGCCCTTACTGTGATGGTGGGTTGGGCAGTGGGAGATGATAATAGGCGGTTTTCTTTATGTACTGGAAAACATAGTTGCACTTTATTTTAGAACAACAGCTGTGATCAGCTCAGCAGCATGTACTCATTTGGAATAAATATTTATAGTGGATTTTTGGAGGATTATGCGTTCCAGGTATGAATATTAGTTTGCATAGAAAGGTATTGGGTGATGGTGGTAGGTGTGGTGAATTGCTAGTGGATAGCAGGATTTTGTTTTCTTAATAAGTGGCATGTATCATTTGACTATCTTGGATATGTAGAAACAAAAAACAGTTGCACTTTATTTTAAGATCTGTCTTCTTAGTATGTATCATGCAGTTATTCTGAATATATGTTGTTGGTAATGGGGGATTGCATCCTAATTATCAGTATTAGGTTGACGATAAGGGTACTATTCAGTGCTGGCACACTGAAGTGAATGGAGGAGGACTTTTTTCATAGGAATCATAAGCAATACAACGCTATTGCACATGACACCGAGTGTGCCTTGCAAATAACCACTCTAAGGTTCCACCAACCTTTCCAAGGAGGGAAAACACTTTAAGTCCTGGAGTGTA
Organism: Protopterus annectens; assembly: GCF_019279795.1. Taxonomy (NCBI): domain Eukaryota; kingdom Metazoa; phylum Chordata; order Ceratodontiformes; family Protopteridae; genus Protopterus; species Protopterus annectens. The sequence continues at coordinate 375,399,981 of NC_056739.1, read as the reverse complement.
CTTTAGGGTACCCATCCAGTTGTCTAAGCTATGTCTGAAGGCAGGCAGAGAACCACGCTGCTTGACATGCGAGGTGATTCTATTCCAGAGCAAGAGAAGAACTTGGTGATGAAGCTATACCTCTGTTTAGTTTTATTTATTCCCTGATTTATTCCCAGATATACTTTCATATCTCCTGTTCTAGTGCTGGCTGTACTGTTTGACACATCAAGGAAAAAGGATAAGGGGATTCCTGAAGGCACCGAAAGCAAGCCTTAGCTTCCCCTCAAGAATCTATACGATACTGAGTACAGCCAATGTGACTCCATGCTTTCCTAATAACTAAGATTTTTGAGTCCTAAAATTCTTTTTGATGGGAACTTCTGCAGATTTTCAATAAGTCTAGTGAGATGCATGCTAAAGGGTGTGTTATATTTTATAATTGTCTTACCTGAGCAGAGTAGAGGGAAGCATGACTTCCTTGTTTTTTCAAAGAGATGCCCTTGGTCAGTTCTGATATATAGAAGGATTCGCTGACTACTGTCACTACATGATGACCAAAGGTGAGGGGAGCCATCTACACACGTTCTCAGGTTTCTGACGACAGTCTTAGTGGAGAGTGGGCATTGCTGATGCAGTAGGTGGTAGCAATCTATGTACTGAAGGAGATGATACTTTATTTATTAGCATTTAGTCTGAGCCCTTTCTCAGTGAGCGATGTGTTAATGCATGATAGTTCCACATGAAGGTAATTTTTATCATTTGTTGATTTGACTACACCCAGCTTTAAATCATCAGAGATCTTAGTCAACCAGAGATCCTTGTTGTGACTGCTGAGATCAAAGAAAGAAAGAAAGAAATGCCAAAAAGGAGTCCAGTACACAACCCGAGGAATGTCACTGATAACCTTTTGCTTAACTGAGGAAGCATTACTAATGTTGATGATATGTGTTCTGTCCTTGAGCTAGATTGCAATCCATCTTACCATGAAATTTTAATTACTAGTGGGCAGTTAAGGCAGCTGTATGCACTGCTTGTCTATCCTGAATATGTATTTTTTATATTTGATTTTTCAGCCTCATTTTCCTTCTGATGCACATAAGGCTTAGTAGAAAGCATGTATAGTATACTGGTTGAGTCAGAGGACTATAGTGGATGCACAGGAAGGTATTTGTTTTGGTATTCTATCTACTGTATTACAGGCAGTTGTTAAATTAATTATTAGCAGTTGATCATAATGCATATTTATCAAATAAGGTTGCTGTGATTGGAGTTTTGCCTTCAACCTGAGATACAGTTATCTTGAAGTTCATTAGATGAAGTCTGCAGGTAACAATTTTGTTCTGCACACCATAGTATGCCATTTGAAAAGCAAAGCAGTTTTTGTTCAGATCACTTTTTTGATTGTAACTGGCATGAATCAATTTGTATCACTTTGATTCAACACAGCAATATTGTTAATGGTCTTTATGACCTGTAATAAGGTGGCCATGCAAACTGATGTGAGTGTAGTTAGACATCAGAAGGAGATGCATGAGGCACATTCATGAGGCCAGCTTTTTTCCTTTCTCTTTTTGATGCTTGACTATGTGGAGAATTTAAAATATTGTCTATGACATACAGTCAGAGTACTAACTGCACATCAACAACAAAACCTGCAACTGGCAAATTGCCAGGTTTCGGGAAAGGCTTAGTAGTGTTGTAGCATTAAGAAGCATCAATGCAGGATCACCACCTGCTGGTAAAATAAAATATCACACATAAAATGATTAACCTTCATAAGTCAAATGTCTACATCAAAATAGGGGCAGTTGTCTAGAGCTGTCACATGATCTCAACAGGATCTCTTTTAATTAAGAAAAGGGGTACTGTTATTTACACCAAAATATGCAGTGTACTTAACAGAAAACATAATACATGGCATACAAGATGAGACTTGTTAGAAGTTAACACATAGTAATGTTATTAGGTCTCAGTTATTAGAACTCTAAACACATCCTGGTCATTTAGAAATAAAATATAGGACTCAGAACTATATAGTGCTACATGAAAATTATGTGATTAGTATCATGGTAAAATATATATAGATATTCATTATCTTAATCAGTGCTGCAGCATGCAGTGGCGGCTGGTGACTTCAAATCAAAGGAGAGCTGCAGGAGACAGCTGAATGGGTGGGGTGAATGGGAAGGGGTGTGGCCAACTAGGAAGGGGAGGAGCTATGCTCAAAACCACAGAAACTAACTTTAATTAAATACGCTGCCCTGGGTGCCAAACCGTCATTATGAGAGTCCAATCAAGACAAAATTAAGTGTAGAAGAAAAAAAATATTTCAATGCATTGGCTGCATGACAGCTTACTTAATATCTAGATGGAAACAAAAAGGTTGTGAGGCATGAAAAGATAAATTACCTTTTAAATACATTACTGGAATGCCAGTCAAAATCAAGTATAAGAAAAACAAGCAGCACTCAACTCAAATCACTTCTCCTTGCACTGCAGTTCTAATTATAATTTATATTCAGCTTTATTAAAGTACCAAGTAACATGCTGAAAGTAGCAATCTCTGTGAAATCCCCACTTGTAAAAATGTTTCTTATCCAAAAAAGACCTGCTGCCTGACAACTATCTACTTGTTTCATGGGGAAAACATGATCAAAGTAAAAAATGAAAAGCAAACAAGAAACAAGCGCAATATACATTGCTTAAAGGATTACTGTACAGGTTATGGACCACACATGATAGATTGGCATTCTGTTTAGTTTACAGGTAAAGCCTGCAGAGATGACTGGAATTCTCCAACAAGTATAATGAGCTTCTTAAAATAATGTAATCCTGTACTTTGTTACAAATACTGTCATATGCATTTCAATACCCAAGGCTTATACATTATCTAGTTATGTAAGTATTCTCTGCATGGCAACAACAGAAAGGATTTCAGTGTTGGCAGTTCTTTAACAGTATGCTTATTAAAGCTTACTTGCATCTTATGATCTCAGACAAGCTTACCTGATGGTCATTAAAGCATTGCTACTTAAACACAGAGCAACAGGCACTTTCTGAGTAATAATAAGCATAAATCAACAGTACAAAAATATGACAGAAACCAGACCATTCTGAAAATTCAAGAACAGATGAAAAGCCACTGTAGTGCTTGTGTCTACCTTGAATGGGGGATGCTCTGCACATTTACACTGCATAACTGCTCCTTGCCTTGCTTGGACACATCCAGAGTCACTACATGTGGGAGTGGGGTACAACAAGTATGTCAGAATTTGAAATGTCTCTGGCTGACTGTGATGGCCCTGACACATTTGTCATACCTTTCAACCTCAGAGCAAGAAATCTGGACAAAGCCATACATAGAAGTGGGACAAAGGCCCAAAAATAAGGACAATTTTCAAATATTGCTCTTATAAACTTAGAAAGATAATAGAATAGTAGGTCTTGCGTTAATATGGATTTTCTGAAGGGTATGAAATCTGAAACTCAAATGTCTGCCATTATTTTCTAACTTCAGTCTTTAATGATTTGCCACTAATTTGCCAAAAAACACAATTTTATGAAAAATGGACCAAAAATGTGATGCAGAAATATAAAATAGCCACACAATACAGCTGGGAACCTGTCAAAGAAGGGACACTTTTTTAAATATTAGTACTGCTAACTTGAGCAGCTGACAAAATAAAAGAATCTACATGCATTTCTGAAATAAAAGTAATCTATAACTGATTATTACAGTTATTTCTTAATTGTAAACCCTCCACGCTTTCTTCCAAAATTGTTATTTTGTGGAGGGATTATTAGCAGAAGAGCAACATTTTGAGCCAAAATCGGGGACAGTTGAGAGGTTTGGCTATGCCTAATTCTATAAAGCAATTTATTTGCATGTACCTCTCAACCTGTTAATGCAATAAAACTGGACAAGGCCAAATATATTGTGGGAACATATAAACAGTACTATAAATTGCTCTTGGATAAACTGAGACAGTTGATAGAATAACAAGTCTTACTTTAGCATGCATTTTTTTGAAGGTTATGAAGTCTGAAACTCAGTGTCTGTCATTATTTAGTGACTTAATTCCTAAATGATTTTCCAGAAAACCACAAATTTTATGAGGAACAAACCAAAAATAAGAAGTAAAAATCTATTCATTCTGTGAAAATCTGGACAGTTGGGAGGTATAGTTCAGCCGGGGCTGTCTTTGAGTTTGCCACCCTTCCCCCTCACAAAATCATGGTTGAATGGAGCCTCCCCCCTGCAGCCATTCCAATGAACCATTACTTGGCTATTTCACCCCATTTACCATAAACACTAATGTGCAAACTGCTTTACTTCTATGGTAATTTGGACTTCATCTGAAAGTTTTATTTTGCATTTTACAGCACAAACACTAGGACATCTGCTAAACAAAGCAATGCAATCTCACAATGAAAACAGACTTAGCATTGAAACTGCTCTGCCCTTGAAACTCATATTCATTGAAACAACACTGAAACCCACATTCAAAGAAAATACATTTTGCCAGTGACAGATAAAGATTAACTTTGGGCTGTTTTCAAATCATAGGCCCTTTGCATGTGAAACATACATGTGCTCTTTGATACACCTTCCTGATTGTACTAAATTATATTCCTTGTACAATACAGTACAGTTGTTAGAGGGCGTTTTAAATTTATTGTTTTGAACATTTTTCCAGTAAACAATGAAACAAAACGCATGCACCAATAATGACAAAACTGCCCAATTCAGAACATTTTTCCAGTAAACAATGAAACAAAATGCATGCACCAATAATGACAAAACTGCCCAGTTCAGAACATTTCCATCATAAAAGTCTGCTCAAACTTTTACAGTCCACCATTATCAGTAAACATGCACAATCTCTGAAGAAGTAAAAGTCATCTAAATAATTCCACATTAAAGAAATCTGTAACTAATGAAGAGGTTTCTACTAGCAAACAACTTTATATTTCATTGTTTCATCTACAAAAAGAGTGCCTGTTGCCCTTGAGGAATAAATTGCCTATGTTGCATTACAAAAATGCTAAGCTAGTAATATTGCAATAGGGAATGGATGGCAAACTGATAACAGGTTCATAGTTACTAGGTATCTTCGCCAAAAAGGACTGCAGCACCCACTCCCTTTACAACACAGTACATTATCAGCAATGCATCTGCCTCCTGTGGGAGTAGAACCCATAGCCTTCTGCATCAAAACCAAGTACACTACCTGTTGTGCTATTAACAATGCAAGCAGACTCAGCATAAGCAACAATAAACTTTTGTTCCCCTGCAACTCTCAGCTTCTTATAAAATCTACTTGACACTCAGCTGTATCTCTGAACTTTGCAGCACAAGAAATCTGGAAAAAGCCAACATTTATTGGGGGGGGGAGGGCAAAAGCCCAAAATCCAGTGACATCTTTTAAAAAATGCTTGTATAATGTTGAAAAGTTGCTAGAATAAAATGCTGTACTACCACCATACATTTCATTGCCAAGTATTGAACCCAGGACCCTGTGCAAAACTGTCAGAACAACATACCACTACACCAAATCAACTGTTTTATGAAAGAGAGGAAGACTGAAACTTAAATGGCTACAATGTAGTGAATTCAGTTCTCACCATAGCTGTCAACCTCTTAGCACAAAACACCTGAACAAAGCCAATAATGGGGGAATACAGCCCCCAAACATATTCAGTGAATTCAGTTCTCACTATAGCGCTCAACCTGTTAGCAAAAACATGTAGACAAGACAAAGCCAGTAATGGGGGAATACAGCCCCCAAACATATTCAGTGAATTCAGTTCTCACCATAGCTCTCAACCTTAGCACAAAAAACCTAGACAAAGCCAATAATGAGGGAATACAGTCCCAAAAATAGGGACAAATTTCAAATATCCATCTTATAAACTTTGAAAATTGCTAGAATAAAAGGTTTCATGTTACCATGTACTTTCTGAAGAATATGAAGTCTGAAATTCAAATGCTTGTCATTTTTATTTAACATTTGTTCACCAGGAAAGTCTGACTTGGAACAAAAGCCAATTTTCAGCAGAGGCCCATGGAGAAACACTCCAGACACATCTCTCTGTAAGATGGGAGGACACCAGAACAAACACACGGAGGACATGCAGACTCCACACAGAAGGCACCCTAGCCAAGAATCAAATCAGAGAACCTGTAGCTGTCAGGCAACAATGCTAGCCGTGCACCATTGCATGACTGACTGTGTCAAGAAACAAAAATACAGAAACCATAGATTTTATGAGGAACAAAACAAATATAAGGCAAAAATCTGCAAATATTTTTATAAATAGTGGTGGGTAGGGAATTCAGGCTCTTGTCACTTGGGCCCAAGGTACAGGGTTCAAGCCTTATTCTCTACCCACCACCATGTAGCAACTGGGGAATTACACACACACACACACACACACACACACACACACACACACACACACACACACACACACCTCCCTACCTGTTGATGCAGCAGCATTGCTGTTGATCCTTCATATAGAAAGTCCCTTACAGCAGCTAATCCATATAGAATATCCCTTGCAGCAGCTAAAGGCCCATGACAATGAGCTGTACAATACAGCAAGCAAGTCTTTTCCCTTTCATGCCATGATGCTCCTTCCTGCAAGAGCACCAGCCTGTGGATGTTGCAGTCCGATCCCCTTCCTGTCTCTGCAGTTGTAACTGCATAGGCATCTGGGATATTTGCAAATCCAATGTTGTCTTCCTAATCTGGACTGCTGGTATGACAGTCTGAATTCTGTGAGCATGCTCCAGACTGGTTCACCAGCAGTCCGGATAGTGGGAAATGCTGTGAGTGTGCATGCGCGATGGTCCAGGACTTGTTTAATTTTATTTTTGTTATTTTCTTTTTGTTTTTGTTTGTTTTTGTTTTATTTTTCATTTTTACAGCTGGGGGGGGGGGGCTGCAGTCCTGCAGTCCAATAGCATGAGCCACCCCGCAGCAGTCTTAGCTATATGGGTTATAAGGATATAACAACCGGTCAGCTTTCAAAGCTTCAGGGTACCTTCCATGCACCCAAACTGTCAATCAGCTTGAGGTAAGCTGACTAAAAAACATGTATAGGTGTGAAACCCTTCAGAATTTTATTGCAGAGTGCACTCCTCTGAGGCCTTTGAGGATCAAGGGTTAGCTTGTGTTTTCCTTTGCTGGGCAGATAAGACCCTTTTGGGGAAAAAACTTACATCTTCTTAATTTTCTTGATGTTCTATCACTTTCCTCTTCAGGTGTTATTTTAAAACTAGGAGTGTTGTGTTTTACAGACGCTCTCAGACTGTAATTTTTTTGTGTGTCATTTTATAACTAGTGTAAAGTAACTGAAAATATTTTTTCTGTGGAGAACTTTTGTATCTGATGTCCATTTTCATGTGATTCGACTGTTGGGACTTGGATCTGGTCTGGGCACATCTAAATGTGTAGATCTATGGCTTTGACTCCTCCCCTACCCATAATTTCCTCTCTCTCTCTCTCTCTCTCTGAATACTTCCTCAGATCTCATTTGCCACCTGAACCAAACAGTTATGCGTTTCAAGGGGTCTGATCACCATAACTGCTTTGATGATGTCATTTCAGAATTTTCTTTATTTTTTCTACTTTAGCTATTGCTTTGCACCTTTTTTCCTTCCTACACTTCTTTATTCAGACTCTCTAAAAATGTATGTAAATATATGTATGTGTATAATATATATATATATATATATATATATATATATATATATATATATATATATATAGATTCACTTTATATCCTCGAAATACTGAAATGTCAAAATTCAGTATTTCGAAGCTATAAAGTTGAAATCTTAAAACAACGAAAACTCAGAAGTGCAAAATTCAAAATTTCACACACTGGAGATTTTGAATTTCACGCTTCTACTCCACACACACACACACACACACACACACACACACACACACACACACACACACACACACACACACACAGAAACACACATACACCTTTCTCCCGACACACAAACACAAGCTCTCTACTACATAAAAGCAGGGGGCAAGCCCCCCCGGAATCCCCCATGTGGGGGGCAGTGCCCCCCAAACCCCCTACTTAAATATTCTAACTCTGAGGTCGAACTACATACAAACACACATACAATACCACAACACAAGCTACGTTCTCCTTGCACACACACATCACAGCAACAAAACACACTAACACACACCACAGCCCCTACCCAAAACCCTTAACACATACACACTTACCTGAATCCATAACCACAGCAAAACCTCAGAAGCACGAAATTCAAAACCTCTGGTATTCGAGGTTTTAAATTCCGCGCTTCTAAGGTTTCACTCCTTTCAGGATTCCACTTTATGGGCTTGAAATTACTGAATTTCGATATTTCAGTATTTTGAGCTTTTTAAGTGAATACATATATATACATATATATACATATATATATATATATATATATATATATATATATATATATATATATATATATATGGATCTGCATTGTTTTGTCGACAGTACAGTTCATCGAACCGTACTTTGTCGACCTCACTTCTGCGGAAGTGCATTCCATCGAAAATGCACTTTTGCGGAATAAAAAAAGAAAAACTAAATAACAAAAAACACACTACACGGTTTTATGCAGGGGGGCAAGCCTACTTTAATATTCTCTCTCCGAGATTGCACTACAGTGGGGAAAAGGGAATATTCCCTTATCCCCACTGTACTATGATCTCAACAAGAGTTTCCTTAGTTGTACATCAACATATATGTTCATGTACAACTAATCCTACATGCAAACGGCATGCTTTTTTTTGTTTTGTTTTCTTTAACGAAAGTGCATTTTCGACAAAATGCACTTTTGCTAAAGTAATTTCGACAAAGTAACCCTACTGTTGACAAAACAAATAGGACTATATGTGTGTGTGTGTGTGTGTGTGTGTGTGTGTAGATTTTTTTTTTTCTTTAGGATGAGGCTATTTTTCTAGTTGAATTTTTACTCTTCGATATATATATATATATATATATATATATATATATATATATATATATATATATATATATATATATATATTATATATGTATGTATATACAGGCATACGCATAGAGTACTTAATGTATATAGTGAAGTATTGTGGCAATATTTAGTATGCTTTTATTTATGTAGTTTGGTGTATTTCTATTAGACAGTTGATTGATACCATTTTATATTTGGTCTTCTAATATTTTGCTGTGTCATTTTTGTTGTTGATCTGAAGAATAATGTCTGATAAAAGTTTCAAGAAATGTTCCAAATATGGCCATAAAATCCCTCCATAAGATCCTCACCTCCTTTGTGTCTACTGTCTGCTTCAAGCTCTGAAACTCCTTATTAAAAGGGCAGTCAGCTTCAAAATGTCTTAGGAAAGTTCTCTCTCTGAGTTCTCAGTCGGATTGGGACCTGTTGACTAAAACTCCCCAGTGCCAGGTCCATAAGAAACAGACTTGTAAAAGGAGACATTTAGATTTATCACCCAAGTCTGTCACTGAAGACATGAATTTGGATGAATGGGAAGGTTCTCTTAGATCCCCCATCAGAGATGTCACATTCGTTAAAATCCTAATATTGATGAAACAAAAGGGGGTTTGGTTCACCAATACACCTTCCCTGGAAGAATCCATGTTCCTAGAGGCTTTTGGAGCTGGCTGTTCTTCCTCCTGGGTGGTTCTCTCTCCTGATGCCTTCATTGATTGGTGGCTTAGAGGTCCTGGAAGGATCCTAAAAACCCAACACAATTCTAGCAGCACCAACAGATGGGACTCACTGGTGTGAAGGTCCTTTGGTAGATGCTATAATCATAGCAGTGGTCACTAAGAGCTCACCAAAGAGATAACTTCTGTCCATCCTCCTAATAGGGAATCTAGGCTCTGTACAAATTTAGAAAATGGACTTATGCTTCTGCAACCTTTCCTCTTTGATCACTGAACTACCTGGCTCATGTTGCACATTTTTAGAGAGAATTGACTAAGGAGCTTGCCAGTTCTCTCTTAGGTAATTTGCCAGCAGACATCCAGAAGAATGTGGAATCCCAGCTGTCTATCTTCGCTTTCCAATGTTTCCATGTGTCTGCTGTCTAATGCAGCTGATGGAATGGCTAGAGTAGTAGGCACATTTCATAATACACCTTTTGATGGTTCCAGTCTGTTTGGACCTAAAGTAAAAGAGACACTCACCAGGAGCAAGCAGGAAATAAGACCATGTCTTCCATGGGAATCTAATTTTCACCTCCTCAAAGGACCTTTTCTAAGAAACAAAATGGAGGAGGAGGAAAGAAAATGTGGTTCATAAAATCTCAGGGGTTTAACCAAGAAGCTTCTTTGGACAAACCCTCCTTTAGTGGGGTGGGGTGGGGGTGGTTTTAATGGGCATCACCCCAGGGTCAGAAGTAGTCTGCAGAAACAAGGTTTTCATGGACCCTTTTCAGACAAATTCTTCCAGCAGTACTGAAGGATTGCTCCAACTGCCGCACTCTTGAGGCAGTTGGGGGGGGGTTACTTATACCTACAACCTGTAACCTGGCAGGTTATCATTTTGGACCTAAACCATTTAAATCACTTTGTGAAGCAGACAAAATTCTGGATGGTCATGGTTTAGTCTACCTCTTCTCAAGAAGGATGACCGGATGTGCTCAATAGATCTCCAAGATGCTTATAATCATGTAAAGCTAAACAAGCATTCAAGGAGTGTTTCCATATCAGGCTTTGAACCAGCCATTTTCATTTCAGAGTACTTCCCTTTGGACTCAACACAGCCCCCCATGTTTTTACCGAATGCATGGCAGTAGTAGTGATGGCCTATCTTAGACTGCAGGGATTCTAGGTGCTCCCATACTTGGACAATTGGCTTCTAACTACTCCAACCAAGAATCTACTGATTTGGTAGAGGGACTTATTACTTGAGTTCCTTCAAACCCTGGGTGTCACAGTCAGTATACTTAACAGCCAGCTAAATCTCACTCAGTCATTAGAATTCATTGACTTCCACTTGGACACAATAAGCCAGATAGCTAATTTATCACACTCAAGGATTCCTTCACTTTGAAAAGTAGCAGATCAGGTCTTGGCTCACCCCTTCCCTCCAGCAAAACTATTTCAAAACTTCTAGGTCTTATGGTTTCAATAATCACTTTGGTCCCATTTTCATGTTTTCACACGAGTGTTCTCCAGTGGACCCTATCAGTCAAATAATATTAACTTTATCAGCCCTTAAGTATCGTCATCAGACTAACTCCAGTGTGGAGGACTCATCAGTAGGTGGACAACCTGCCGACATTTGGTAAAAGGTCGTCCCTTCTGTCTTCCATCTCTCAAAGCTGTAGTCACCACAGACACTTTAGGTTGGAGGTACTTTAAGAAGGGAAGACTATTCAAAGTACTTCGACACCATTAGAGGCCAATCTTCACATCAACATTCTGAAGATGAGAGCAGTCTTACTAGCATTGCAGACATTTTCCAGACTCTCTGCCAGAAGGTGTGATTTCCACACAGAGAGACAATATGTCGGTAGTCTGCTGTATCAACAAACAAGGAGGAACCAGATCTTATCCTTTTTGTCGGGAAGGTATGAAAGTGTGGCAGTGGGTGATGTCTTCCAGACACTTTCTTGTAGCAATGTATATCCCAGGGACTTCCAATGCACTAGCTGGAAAGTTAAGCAAACATTCTCCTGCCACACCAGTGGTCCCTCAATCAAACAGTAGCAAACACAATTTTCTTCCACTGGGGCTAGCCTTGCTGCAACCTGTTTCTCACCTAAACAAGAAGTGCAGCAGTATCTTTGTCCTAATCCCTCCTTAAGGTCAGTCACCGAGGGACGCAATGATTCACAGTTGGCCCCTGAATCTTCTTTACACCTTTCCCCCTTTCCCTCTGATTACAAAGTTCATTCAGAAAGTCAGATGGTGCAAGGCAAAGGTAATCTTCATTGCACCTTATTGGCCTTGACAAGTTTGGTTCCCATTTCTTTGGCCTCATCTCCTACTTCCTCCTTGGACATTGGCTCACAACCCAGATCTCTTGTCCTATCCTCTCCCTGCCCCAGAGACATTGAAACTAAGCAATTCATTTCTCCAATTTTATGATGGCAAGAGATGCCAGGTTCTCAGACAAAGTACAGTAGCACCTCCAATTTCACTAATTTGGCTTTCCCTAATCTGCTTATTCGTGAATTGACAGTGTACATCCAGACACACACACACACACACACTGTTCTATATTAATTCATAAAAATACGTATTTGTCGAATATGTATTCAATGAAGGCTAAACAGTGAAATTCATTACAATGAAGCACAGAATTTTTCCCGGGGTTAGGAACCACTCACCCTTTAGCAGTCCGGAACACACACCACACTAAATCAAACCGGGGTTTCACCCCCCCCTTACTATATATATATATATATATATATATATATATATATATATATATATATATATATATATATATATATATATATACCAACTGCAAGAGCACACTACGGTGGGGAAAAGGGCAAAGTTGTGGTGATGGCCCAGTAGTTCTTAACCCTGGGAAAGATTCCATGCTTCACCGTAATGAATTTCGCTGTTTAGCCATTGATAAATATGCATTCGATTAATACATATTTTGATGAACTAATATAGACCCCCCCCCTCACACACACACACAGTTAGCTGGAGACAAAAGCTAGATCCTCCGCTTTTCAAAACACTGTGCTGGATAATTCCGATGTTCAGTAGAAAGCTCCAACATAAGTTCATAATCCATGCAATCTCCTGCTTATTGGCTCTACAAATCTCCCACACAGAGTACAGAGCAAATCTCCTGTGCATTTCTGGGAGATGCCAGACTACTGCTAGCTGACACTGCTGTATGTGTTGACTGCACTTCCAGGAGACTACTTTTGGGTGATGTATGTTTTGGCTGATACTGTATGGACTTATGGGGCATAATTATTATTCGCGATTCTATGGACTTTGCGGGGGGTCGCTGCACCTAACCCTCATAAATGTGGAGGTGCAACTGTAGTACACATCCGAACAGCATCACAAAAATCTAGCACCAGGAAGGTATATTGAAGTAAATGGAAATGGTTTTCCTTTTGGGCAGTGAAAAAGGGCTTAGACCCTTTTTCTGCCTTTCTTCCTTCATTATTGTACTTTTTATCAGAATTGTTTCACAAAGGTTCCAGTTTCTCCATTATAAAAAGTACAATGAGCAGCTATTTCAAATTTTCACATTGCCCACAATCAGACACCTAAAGCCTCTGTGAAACTCTCTAAAGCCTTTTTAAGGGGAATTTTTCTACTTCTACCTCCCATAAGAGATCCTGTTTCTCTATGGGACATTACGGTAATACTTGAAGCCCTTAAAAATTTGAACCAGCATCTTCTGTATACTTAAAAATGTTAACATGGAAAACAATATTTTTGATAGCAGTTACTTCAGCTAAAATAATCTCAGAATTGCAAGCTCTTTCAGGAAAACCACCATATTTGTTTTTTCACAAAGACAGGGTCTTCCTAAGACCAAATCCTTCTTTTATTCCAAAGGAGGCATCTGTATCGATTATCAACCAGTCCATAAATTTTCCATTTTTCTTCCCAAAATTTTCAAATAAAGGAGAATATACTTTACATTTGTTTGATGTTCACAGGCAACTTAGGTTTTATCTTCACAGAACAAAGTGTTCACAAATGTTCACAGGCAACTTAGGTTTTATTTTCACAGAACAAAGTGTTTCAAAAAAATCAGATCAATTGTTGCATTTTCAAAAGTTAAACTAGGGCAGGGCATATCTAAGATTACTCTTTCAAGATGGTTGTCAAACTGCATTTTGTTTGTCTATGACAAGTTGCGTTTACCATTATCCAAATGGCCAACAGCATCAAGATCAGTAGCAACTTCTACAGTTTTTCAACAGAGTTTGCCTATTGATGAGATTTGTGCTGCTGCATGTTCTACCGTCCATTCCATTGTGCCTCATTATAAACTGGATGTATAATCCAGATCATGCTCTACCTTTGGCTTTGCTGTCTTTAGAAATATCCTTTCTTAATGTTCCCCAAATAAATGTTAGCTAGGGATGTTGTCCAAACTTGAATCAAACGAAAATGGACAACACTGGATAAGACAATTATGTACTCACTATAACGATAGATCGGTGTCATCTTGTTTTCATCTGGTTCAGCATGCCTTTCTCCTTTTCCCTCTAAATTGTTGCCTATTGTACCTCAAAGAATGGATGGAGCTCTAGGGGAGTTTTGCAAATATCAACCTCAGCTGGTTGCCTCATTTTTCTTACATTTACATATTTTTACACTTAAATTCATAGAAGCATAGGTCACAATAAGGTTGTTGCATATGATTTTTGATTGGCAAACTTGATCTAAGGTATTCAGAGGAAGAGAGAAGAAATTATGGGTCAAGGAAGAATCAGAGCCCTGGATCCACATGTTTGGAGATGATGAGAGTGGATCTGAGTTAGATCTGAGTCCCAACAGTTAAATCAGATGAAAATAGGACAACACAGATCTATCATTATGGTGAATACATAACATTCATTTATTTTTCTTTTGTGGGGCTGACATAGTGTTTTAAAGTTCATTGTACTGTCAAAAAAGTAACTTGTGCAGACTGGTAGTATTTACCGGCAATTGCTGCTTGTCTTTCCTGGGAAAGAGGCACTATTTTTCAGCTTGATCATGGAGCAGACTAACTGTCAAATGGCTGGTCCTTCTTCCACCCACAAAAAGAATAGTTAAGCAAACAGCCTTTGCCACCACAGCAGTATAAAAATTTACCTGACCTATAGGTGGGTGACTCTGCTGTGGACTCTTTTTGTACATCAGACCACTCATCTTTTACACAAGATTCCCTGTTTTTGTAGCACCTACAGACACTAAAGCCTAGTGTTAGCCATGTCCTCTGCGACTGTTGCGGTTCCCTCAGTAAGCAAGAGAGAGCCACTCTTGTCAGTCCTAGGAGAGTGACTAGGTAAGGTTCTCCTGTTATGTCAGAATGCTGTGCCCATCCCTAGGGAAGCAGCTGCTGCCATTAGTAACACAGTTGGCCACATTTTTTCCTGTCAAAAACAGAAAATCAAGCATGTATCTACCCCTCCTCAAATTTCTTTGTATAGGAGTAGTTTACTGGGACTGGATCAGGGTTTAGTTCAGGCTGTTGAGCCTCCTTGTAAGATAGTTTCTTGTAAAAGAAAGAGGGATTCCACTTTTTCTGAAGAAATTCAAGATTCTGGATCTAAACAGGAAGATGCAGGGATGGATACAGGATTTTTTCCTCAGATTTCTGATTCAGACTGTGTGAGCTCAGTCTCTGATTCTTCCTGTGGCAGTTTCTTTTTTTCTGAAACTATTACTTGAAATGCTAGTGTTTTCAATGGGAGAACACTGAGGTTTCATAGTTTCTCAGAAAATGGTATGAGTTGTTACAGAATTTTCCAGAAACTAAACCCATTCCTCCTGTTTTTGCTTTAGAGGATGTGTGTGTTATTGTCTGCAATTTTCCTGATAGCCAGCCTGCTTCCCCTAAAAAGGCAGATAGGATGTATAAAGTTTCTCAGTTTTTTAAATTTTTATACCCTATTCCCAAACCTGAGTGAGCATCTATAGCTATCACTATAGCACTATAGTTGATCTCAATGTTGCTAAGCACTTAGTTAATTCCAAGCTCACTCTTTCTGATAAGAAATGAAAAACTTTCAATAGGTACGGGGAAAAAGTGTATAGTCCTACAGGTTTGATTTTCAGAATTTTGAATTATCATGGCTGATGTGTTGAAGTTTGTTCTGACAAACTGAGAAAGTGTGAGGAATGTCACTTGGATAGAGATTTTGTGTTTGACCCCTCTGCTGTAGAGATGATCAAAAAGTGTGATGAAAGGGAAAAGCTGAAGCAGGGAATCTCTAAGATTTTTTAGCTCTCCTTTTACAAATTGTCCAAGAGATTTTTCTACCTCCTCATCCAATTTTGGCAAAAAAAACAGAGAGAGAGAATAAACAGCCTCAGCAAATTTCAGGTAATCACACGTTTAAGAAGAAATGACAAGGGGATTCCAAAAAGAAGTTTTGAATCTCCCAAAACCAAGGACAGTCCAACAAGTCTGAATGACAGTCATTCACAAGACCTTGTGACCCCTCCCACCTTGGCACCTTTTTTCTTCCAGGAAATCCGAATCTTCATTTTTCCTCCTTGGCAACAGGTTGTTTCAGACAAATAATTTCTGAAAATCATTAATCCAAGTTACAGATGGCAGTGGGAGGAAATTCCTCCTTTCCGGGGGGAAGGGGGGGGGTCATTCGTCATCGTCCAGATCAGACTCTTTTTGTTTACAACTGTTCTTCATAACATGCTGTCCCAAGGAGTGATAGAATCAGTTCCTCCTTCCCAAGTGAGGAAGGGTTTTTATTCAAGGATGGTCCTAGTGCCAAAGAAAGAAAATGCCTGGTGGATCTTTCTTTCCTAAACCTGTCTGTGATACTGTCCAAATTCAAAATGGTGTCACTTCACAACCTGTTACCTCTTCTTCCTCTTTAAAATTTCCTGGTAACAGTAGACTTAAAAGATGCTTATTACATCCCTGTTCATCCAGACTTCAGGCATTTCTTAAGACTTTGTGCGTCTGAATCACATTGTCAGTTCTCTACCTTTCCCTTTGACTATCCACTGCAAGAGTGTTCAGAAACGGTGTGGCTCCAGTTATAGCTCATTGCAGGCTACAGGGTCTTTAAATTTTTCCATATTTAGATGACTTGCTTATCTTTGCAGTCTTTTTTCAAAGTGTCAGGAATCTCTCTCATAAGCTGAAATTCCAAGAAATTTGCCTTTCTTGACTTCTTCACACAAGGTTGTGCTCCTGAGGTGTCAACCAGAGAACTCAGTTCAAAGAGCTTTTCTACCACAGGTAAAAATACATTTTTATTTAGATATATTTCTACAGTTTTCCACTCAGACTTCATTAGTGTGAAAGAATACTTCAGGATTTTGGGTCTCATGGCATCTATGATTCTCATGATTACCCTGGCAAGACTCCACATGAGAAAGGTACAATGGTTTATGAAATCTGTTTGGTCCCAGTATCAATACTCTTTATCTTTTCAAATCCCAGTGTTGGAGTTTGTCAGAAGAGAAATCTTTTACTGCTGACAACAGGCATACTGAAATCCAGGTCTTCCATTATCCCTCCCTGCTCCAATGCAGTCAGCCACTACAGATGCTTTGGACTTTGCTTGGGGGAGCAGTTTTAGGAGAGATAAAAGTGCAGGGGGTGTGGGACATAAAGGACAGATGCAAACACATAAATATCAAGGAGATGCTTGCCCTGATCAAGGCCTTCAACTCTCTGAACCATCTTTGGTCCCTGAGACCTCATCAGTGGTTACAGACAATACCACAATCATGTGATACATCAACAAGTAAAGGGGAACCAGGTCATACCACCTTTGCAGACTAGCCATGTTAGCTTGGGATATAGCTTCACAGCACAGTCTCACTCTGCAGGCATCCTTCATTCCATTAGCGCAAAACTGCAGACAAGCTGAGCAGGACTAGGGCAGACCTTTATGAATGGAAACTAGATTATACAAGATTTGATCCATCTGTGGGGAGTTCCTTGAGCAGACAGACCTCTTTACCTCCTTTCTGAGCAATTGACTGGCAAGATTCTGTTTCAGGATGCCATGCAAGAAGACCTGGAAAACAGATGTCTTTTCTTTTCCTTGGACAGAAACATGCCTATATGCTTTTCTGCCATTTCCACTAATATCCATGGTACTTCTGAAGATTCAGAAGGAATCCCCCAGGATCATTGTGGTGACTGCCTTCTGACCCAGGCAACCATGGTTTTCCCTTTTGTTGGAAATGGTCAAGGGCAATTACAAGTTTCTGCACAGACTGGATCCATCCATACAAGAACTTGGATGTTTAATACACCCCAGCATCAATCAACTTCAACTGACTCCTTGGATAATACGGTCCTAATTCTTTTTAGGCACCTGTTTACTGAGGACATACAGCAAGTACTAATGGAGGCAAGAAAGTCTGCTACTAGAAAATCATGTTTTAGCAAATGGAAAAGATTTTCTAGTTGGTGATGATGACAACAACAACATAACCAGCACCCATTCAGGGCCTAGTTCTCTGGTTTTACAGTATTTGTGTTAGTTACTATCCTATGACCTTTCTTCCTCCTCTATATCAAGGTTAATTTATTGGCCATTACGGCATGTCTGCCCATGCATCATCCTCTTTCAATGCATTGTCATGTAAAAATGTTTTTGAAAGGGCTTTTGAATAAGAAGCCTCCAAGAAAACAGGTGGCCCCTCTTGAGATCTTAATTTTTGTTAGAGAAACTAATATTTGCTCCAGTTGAACCAGCTAACTTGTCTGGCTTGAGGTTCTTAACACGTAAAACAGTTTTACTGATTGCTTCAACCTCTGCAAGAGGGTATCTGACTAGCAAGCTGTTATGGTGAGTCAAACCTATCTCAATTTCCATAGAGACAGGGTTTCTTTGGGAGCTAATTCCTCCTTAATGAAAGTGGTATCTGAGTTTGTTTACTTTAAGCCAAACTATCTATCTCATTTTCTTTCCTGAACCTAAAAATGAAGGAGAAAAGATTCTTCATACTTTGGATGTCCACAGACAACTCTGGTGCTATCTTGATAGTACAAAATGTTTCTGAACTTCTGATCAATTGTTCATTTCTTGTGAAAGTAAGAAGAAGGGGCAAACAGACTAATTCCAAGTGGTTATCTAAGTCAATTACCTTTTGCTGTACTCAGTGTAACAAAACTATCCCAGGCAGGATTAATGGCTACTCTACCAGGGCCTTGGGTTCATCTATGGCATTTTGGAAAGGGTTCAACTCTAAAAGTATTCTACAAGCTGCTTCTTTGTTCTCAGTACATACTTTTACAAAGCACTATACGTTTGAGTCTTTCTCTAGGTCCAGATCAAGCTTTGCTAGGACCATTCTCCAGAGGTTCCTGGACCCTTCTCCTTCCAACTCTCAATGTAGTTAGGTAGGGTAATGTACCCATATCGCTAAGGCTACTGCAGCAGTGATCAATATGATAAACATAGTACGCTTGTGCAAGTTGAACCTACCAAAACAGTATATGTTCGAATGATCACTGATGCAGTAGTCACTTCATCCCTCCATCCCCTTGTTTTTTTATGTGCTTTTTTATTTTATTATATTTTATATATTTATTTATTTATTCTTTATGCCAGGGTGTGGACATTTATTTTTTGGCTGGAAAGCTCTAAAGGGCTTTGCACCTAAACTTGTCTTTTAGTCATTTTAGCTCAAAGCTTCAGATGCTGGCCCTGAAGCCTTGTAAGTTGGCCATCTGTTGCATCCTTGGCAGGATATAACTCATAGTTAGGGCTACTGCAGTAGAGATCACTGGAACATCTACTGTTTAGTTAAGCTTAACTTATACAACTATACTTTGCATTTCCTCATATTTTCAAAATGCCTTTCAACACTAACTTTAAAGTTAACATTTCATGTTATGTTGTCCATCTCGCCTTCCTTCTTTCTGGTTGGGTTCAGAGCCAATTTTGGCTCTAACTCAGCTACTTTTAAAGCTCTAAGTGTCCTTACTGGCTCGAGGCTAAACCCTTATCCCAGCATGCTTAGCGGTAGCTACCCAGATCTCGTTTGCCGCTTGCAGTGTTGAGATTGTCTTCTGCTGGCTCAAACTAAGTAGTGAATTTTTCCTGTCAAAATTGTTATTGTTTTAGGCTAAATTTCCTTAGAGTTTAGAGTTTTCTCTTCTTTATCACCTCTATCTTCATTACTGTTGTTTTTGCTGTTGTTAGGCTGTTGTTTTCTCTCAGGCCTTTACCTGTGTGTTGTCGGCTGCCTGTTTTTTTCATGAGGGTTGTTTTCTTGTCCCTTTATCCCTCTTTGCTCCCTAGGGAGAAGCTGTTTTAGTTAGAGGCCTTCTCCCTTTGGGAGCAGTAGCCGTTTAACTTAGAGGCTACCCCCTCCTTTTCTTCCCCTCTTTTCTATCTTCTTCTTTCAAAAAAAAAAAAAAAAACACTTTTGTTGTTGTTAGTCCCTTTGTGTTTATAATGTCTAAAGAAGCTCCTAAGCAATCAGGATTCAAGAAATGCGACTCATGTTGCTAAAAAAATATCCCTTACAGACGGGCACGTGAGTTGTGTTTATTGTTTAGGTGCGGTCCACCTGCAGGACTCGTGCTCTATTTGCCATGCCTTTAGCACATGGGTTTTGCAGAAGAGGCACAACAAACTTATTTTGAGAGGGTTATTAAAACCTCAGGTTGAAGTAGCATCGGATACTCAGCCTTCAAAAAATCTGATGACAAACTGGCATCTTCATTGGCTCCACCTTTGGTGCCAACAAAGTCAAAATCAAAATCTTCTGATCCATCAGAGAGGATTGTTGGCTCTGAAGATTCCTTTTCTCTGGTGGCTCCCTCTGTGGCTTTGGAGCCCTCCTGGACTTAAAAGAGATTGAAATCTCCTTCTTTGGACCCAGTGAGATCTGTGCCTCAGTCTCCATTTTTGCAGTCAGTGGCAGGTAGTCACCGGTACTCAGCCCACTCCTTTCGATCATCCAGGAGGTTATCAGATGATGATGTGGAGAGAGTGGTGAAGAGGCTGCTCAAGACATGTGTATTTGCTCAACTGTTGTCGGGCCCAGCCCAGAAGGAAGTGGCGCCATTGTCCAAACCAGTCCCTGTCCCTATTCCTCCTCTGACTGCATCCATTTCGGAGTCGGAGTGCATGGAAGTACTAGTGGTGGAACCATCGCTTCTGACAACCCTTGCCTTGTTGGTTCCGACATCCGCTCCAACTTCCTCAACAGTCTGCCCTTGTCCGACTCCACTCCCCCTCTTGGAGCCTCAGCATAGGTGAGTTCGGCTTCCACATCTGTCTCAAAGCTGTCGCCTTCAGTGTGGAGGAGGTTTTGAGGCTCCTTGGAGCTGGAGCCTCCCTCCATTCCAGACTGGGGCACCTTCAAGGTGGTGAGGAGTGTTCTGTCCACTGAGACAGCCCCACCCTAAGCTCCATTGGGTCCATCCCCATCGATACTGGTGTCTGCCTCTGATCCTTCTCTCCATCCAAGCGTAGGGAACCAATGCCTCAGAGTGCTACACAAGGTGACCCCTCTTCTTCTGAGACCTCTTCTGAGCATGCCTCAGAGGAGGTTCCCATGAAGAAAAAATGTAAGAGGAAGCATGTGGACTCCCCTGAGTCCATCACTTCTGACATGGACTTGGATGACTCACAAGGGTCCCCACATTCCCCCTCTGAAGATGTCTCATTTTCAGACATCCTGGAGATTCTTAGGCAAAGGGGAAACTGGAATTCCCTTCCCCTTCTGAGGACGAGTCTGTGTACCTGGATGCATTTGATTCCCGACCTTCCACCTCCTGGGTGTCTCTGCCTCTCAACCCACTTTTGTCTTTAGTGAGTCAAAAGGTGTTGAGTGCTCCAGAGACCATGGACCCCATTCTAAGACCTAACAAATTCATGACCGCACCAGAGGACAAGACTTTTCTCTCTAAAGGCATGTCAGTTGATGCTATGGTGGTGGCAGCAGCCACCAAGAAGGAACTCGCGGACACTTCCTCTTCTATCCATCCAACAAACAAGGAGTCTAGAGCCATGGATAGATATGGGAAGCATGTTTTCTCTTCAGCGGCCTTTACTCTTTGGTTGCTGAACTATTTGACACATTTCACAAGACTTCAGAGGGATCTCCTTAAAGAGTTGGAAGATACCCTCCAGGATCCTTCAGCTGAGGGAGCAGCTTCCAAATCGGCTAACCAAGTAACGACCCTAACTTCCATTGTTAACTCCTCCATGTGTCTGATTTCTTACGCAGTAAATGGAGCAAGAAGGGCTGCAGGAACAGGAGTGGCTCTTTGCAGACACTCCTGGATGCTCCTTTGTCAGTTTGCTGAGCCCTTCAAGTCCTCCTTTACAAATGCCCCCTTTGATGGCTCGGCCTTGTTCGGACCACAAGTTCGAGAGACTTTTACCAGGAGTGAACGAGATGGCAAAACTCTCTCTGCCATAGGAGTACATTTTTCACTCCATCCTGGTCTTATTCCAAAGGCCAAAAGAGTGGCAAAATGTGGTTCCGTAAATACCAGGAAGCTTCACCAGACATTCGTGGAGATAATTCCTCCAGAGGCAGAGGGGGAAATAATAACAGGAGATGCCGACCTAGTGGCAGGAGGGGTCTACAACAGGGATACATTCTCTGCAAGGCCCTTTCAGAATCCCTGAAGGATTGCCCGGCTGCCCACCTCTGGAGGCAGTTGGGGGCAGAATATCACTGTACCCAAGAGCCTGACAAGATATAACAGAATACACGTGAGTATGGTGCATAATATCCAGGGGTTACAAAATTCCCTTCTCCCAAACACCCCCAAAAAGTCAAAAATTGTCAATCACAGATGTTCCACCCAATCTTTGGGATCAAGCAGTCTTAGAAGTAAAAACCTTGCTGCAAAAAAGAGCCATTCAGGAAGTCCCCGCAGACCAGCTAGAATCCAGAACTTACTCAAGGTTCTTTTTAGTTCCAAAGAAGACAGGGAACTGGAAACCTATCTTGGATCTCAGCAAGTTAAACAGGTCAGTAAAGAAGACCAAGTTCCGGATGGTGACACTGCAGTCCATTCTACCCATTTTGGGTCAGGACTTTTGGATGTGCTCTATAGATCTCCAGGACGTGTACTACCATATAAAAATGGACAGGCAGTCCAGGAGAAATTTATGCTTCCAACTGGGCACCAGTCATTACCAGTTCAGAGCTCTGCCCTTTGGTCTCACCACAGCCCCCAGGGTGTTCACCAAATGTATGGCAGTAGTGACGGCTCATCTGAGACTTTTGGGATTCCAGGTGTTTCCTTATCTAGACGACTGGCTCCTCACTACCACCACTAAGCATCATCTCTTAAGCACTAGGAACCACACGATTCACACTTGTGCATGCCTAGAAATCACAATAAATTACAAAAAATCTGCCTTGTTGCCCTCTCAGTGTATTACTTTTATAGGCGCTCAACTAAATACAAGAGACATGATAGCCAAGCTCTCAGAAGAAAGGGTGCTTG
This sequence comes from Protopterus annectens, assembly GCF_019279795.1. NCBI lineage: Eukaryota > Metazoa > Chordata > Ceratodontiformes > Protopteridae > Protopterus > Protopterus annectens. Next base: position 375,376,850 of record NC_056739.1, on the reverse strand, counting down.
CCATTTGAGGTCAGGTCTCTCTCCTCTTGTCAAAGTCAAAGATTCAGGATCAGTTAGTCCTAAAGGTCTTGGGTTTGATGGCAACTGCCATTACTCTAGTCCTGTTAGCTCATTACCATATGAGGATTTTGCAATGGCTTCTCTTCACTCAGTGGTCATATCAGGATCTACCAATGTCACACATGATCTTAATCACAGATGCTTGCAAGAAATATCTACAGTGGTGGCTCCACACTCCCCTAGTCACTCTAGGCAGACCCTTTGTAGCCCCTCATCTGGTAGCCACAGTTACCACGGATGCTTCCCAGATAGGGTGGGGGAGCATTATCTGGGACAGACAGTCCAAGGAACTTGGCAACCTCATGAGTACCATTTGGACATCAATGTCCTGGAGATGAGAGCAGTGTTATTAGTGTTGTCAAGCACTTCACGACTCTGTTCCTTTGGGCTATATAGCAATTCAGATGGACAACATATCAGTAGTGTGGTACATCAACAAACAGGGCGAAACCAAATCTTACCCCTTGTGTCGGGAGGCCCTTCGAGTATGGCAATGGGTGATTTCCTCTCAGCATTTTCTGGTTGCAGCACACATTCCGGAGAAGTCCAACGTGATAGCGGACAAGCTCAGCATGGGCAATTCTCATGCCCCACGAGTGGTCTCTGAAACAAGATGCGGCGGATATGATCTTCTCTAGATGGGGCCAGCCATGCTGCAATCTTTTTGCCTCTCACCTAAACAACAAATGGAGCAGCTACTTTGCCCTAGTTCCCCCACCAGGACAGTCACCCAGAGATGCACTTATCCATGATTGCCCCCCCAGGATTCTTTACACCTTTCCACTCTTTTCTTTAATTCCAAAAGTTCTTCAGAAAGCAAAGTTGCTGAGTCGCAAGCTGATCCTCACTGCCCCATACTAGCTTCATCAGATATGGTTCCCGTTCCTTTGGCATTACCTGCAAGAGGAGCCTTGGATTCCGGACCCGGTTTCAGACCTCCTGACACATCAGTCGGGTGCTCTTCAGCCCTCCATTCAAACTCTCAAGCTGACAGCTTGGTTTCTCCACTTTCAGTCCTAGCCAGGCTCCTGGATATCTCAACTATGGTTCAACATATTTTAGTCTCTTCTCATAAACCAACTACTAGGAAACTTTAAGCTAGTAAATGGAAGAGGTTCTCCTTCTGGGCCGAGCAAAATGACATTGATTCCTTTACAGCCCCAATTTCAAAAATCTTGGACTTCCCGGCAGTAACCTTTGAAAAAGGAGCAGCGGCTGCTATGATTCATGTTCAACAGGCTGCTATTTCTAATTTACATGTGGACCTTCTAGGTTCTAATGTCATGTCCTACAATCTATGTAGGGTCTTTTTGAAAGGTGTTACCCTATTAAGGCCTCCCATCTGAGAACCTCTCCATCCTTGGGATTTAAATTTAGTACTAGTGGCTTTGATCCTCCCTCCCTTTGAACCAGCCGCTTCTTGTCCTCTAAAGTTCTTATCATGGAAGACCCTCTTCCTGATTGCTGTTACATCAGCTAGGTGGGTTTCCGAGTTACAGGCACTTTCCATCCGCCTGCCTTATATGATCATTCACAAGGATAGAGTATCTCTTAGAACTAATCCTTCCTTTTTATCAAAAGTCTGTTCAGAGTATAAATTGAATCAGTCAATTGAACTTCCTGTTTTCTTTCTAAATTATGGCAACAAGGCAGAGTATAAGTTACATTAATTGTATAGCCACAGGCAGTTATGATTTTATCTTCAAAGAACCAAGGACATCAGAAAATCAGATCAGCTGTTTGTATCCTTTTCTCAGAGTAAGCAAGGCTCACCAGTTTCCAAAGTGACTTTGTCAAAATGGCTGTCCAATACTTATGTTTATGAGTCCCGGAATGTGTCTGTCCCAAGAAAAGTGAGGGGACATTCCACTAGGTCCTTGGCTACCTCCATAGCCATTCAAGCTAAGCTTCCTTTAGATACTATTTGTGTGGCAGCAACATGGGCTACTCCCCATACCTTCATTACTCATTAGAAAGTGGACATGGCCTCTCAGAACAGGGCATCCTTTGGTTCCATGGTTCTGAGGTCTCTTTTCCAGTGAGCCACCTAGGATTTAGGTGCTAGGGATGCTGTCCCAACCAGAAAGAAGGAAGGCGAGATGGACAACATAACTCAAAGAAGTTATGTTCTTACCATAACATTCCATGTTTGTTGTCCTTTATCTCACCTTCCTTCTTGCGTCCCTCCCTCCTTCCCCCATCCTGGATGATTGAGAGAATTTTCCTTTTTTTTGGCTGAGTTTCCTTTGCTTTTCAGGTATTGGTATAGTCCTTGTCACCATTGTTGTTCTGTTGTTTTCAGTACAAGGATGCAGTATTGTTTAGTTACCTCCTTTATTGGGTAATTTATAGTTCTCCTATCTAGTAGTTAGTTCTCACAAATGAGATCTGGGTAGCTACCGCTAAGCATGCTGGGATAAGGGGTTAGCCTCGAGCCAGTAAGGACTCTTCAAGCTTTAAAAGTGGCCGAGTTGGGGCCGAGATCGGCTCCGAACCCAACCAGAAAGAAGGAAGGCAAGATAAAGGACAGCAAACATGGAACATTATGATAAGAACATAATTTCTTTTTTTGAATTATACTTCAAACTATAAGGTAATTCAATGTTTGATCCCTTCAGCCACCATTACCTACTGGGTGACTCTAAGCAAGTCACTTAACTAGAGATTGCCCTTGGGCTGTATCAGAAAAAGGTACATATCGAGTAATGCTTTACCCTGGTTAACAAATACAAATAAATAAACAGTTTATTCCATTGTTTGGTAAATACAGCAGCTTAGCTGGAGCTGTCAGATTTATTTATTTATTTTTTAATTTTGAAACTGCTTTTAGTTTGCCAGAGGAAAGTCACAGTCTAAGTTCACAGAAAGAATGCCTGAATTTACCGTTTTCTGATAGATCAAAGCAGATGTGAGTTCATAAAAGTTTGAGTAAAAAATGAAGTTGAACTTGATGAATGTGACAACTAAATTTTGGCCATTGCTGTTTTTTTTGGAAGGTACTGTAATAAGTTTGACTATGGCGGTCTGTAGGGAAACAGGTTATCTTACTGCTCAAATTTATGATACAGGGATAAAATCCTGTGAAAAGGTGGGCTGAGTTAAAATGCAAGAGGGAATGTATGAGTTTGCAGTCTATAGCCTTGCTGCTTCAGTGAGGAATGATGTGCCAAGCCTGTGGTTAGTGCTGACAGCAATGTAATTAATATGGTATTAAACTTAAACTGATTGTTGAGGAGGCAACTGAGTAATGTGATCAAATTAACCTCCTCAGCTGAGAAGTATAGAGATTTGATGTTCAGGTGTGGCCTTGTATGAGGTGTGGAATAAACATTGTTGAAAAGTGTTGGGTGAAACTACATCACCATCAAGGTAGCTTTCTGTTGTAAATAATGTGTTTTTTATTTTAGTATTGTTTAAGTGAAGGCCTAAGGCAAGGAGCCAAGTCTGTGATAAGTTCATAGATTTGTGTTTCATAGGTTTATACTAAGCTAGAGGTATGCCAACCATTGTCGCATTAGCCAACAATGCCATAGTGTAGAACCCATGAAGGTGAACTAATAGCTCAGAAGATGACAGTAGGAGATAGAATTAATTTGTGACATATAGATAGAATATTTTCAGCTTGTATTATGCCGATGGAAAGGGAAATAGGCAGAAAGTGGAAAGAATTAATTAAAACATAAGCAGAAAAGAAATAGGGAAGAGCAAAATTTGAGGAAGCTCATATAACATTGTCTTGCAAGTTTATTTATTTATTTATTTATTTTTATTTTATTTTATTTATTTTACATTTGTTAACCGGGAGAGTCCGACTGGATACATGTCCATTTTCAGCGGAGGCCCGGGGAGAAAAGCTCCAGGTACATAACAGACATATGAACATTGTTAATGCAAAAAAGGAAGATAGTTGAGTTCTAAATACAATATAAAGATACTTCACATCTTGGGAAAAAAATAACAGCAGCATATAAAAAAAAACATAGGTCAGTTACAAAGGCGAGGCGCCTTGTTAAAAAGCGGTTAAGAAAAGTGAGGTAAGAGAAGAGTAAATGATAGTGGTTAATCAGGTTTGGAACAGGGACATTGCCAGAGAGTATTGAGATGGGGTTTAAGCTTTTTTTTGAATTGTAGGAGTGAAGGTTCTGAGGTGAGCATGGTCGGTAGAGAGTTCCACATTTTACCTACAAAGTTTGAGAATAGAGAATCCCCAGCAGAATTATTGGCTTTGGTAGTTTGAGCTAAGATCTTATTGGAGGAGCGTAAAGATTGCAGGTTAATATAGGGGTGAATGATGTTTTTCAGAGCTGGTGTTTTCTCTGGGTGATACAGTATTTCGTGAGCTGTTTTGAGTTGGTTGAAATGGAGTTGGCTGGAAAACTCTAACCACCCTAGTTGCTGCAAGTTAGTGCAGTGGTGCGTTCTAAAGGTGGAATTTGTGGCAAATCTAGCTATGTGATTGTAACAAGAAGCAAGTTTGTTAAGGGTTGTCTTGTTTAGGTTTGTAAAAAGGGGGGAGGCATAGAAAAGAGTTGATAGTAGGTGTGTGCAGGCAATTGTAATTTTAGCGTGAGGAGTGAGAAAGTGTTTTACTTTATAGAGAGAGCCAAGCTTTTTATTGATGGTTTTGATGGTTAGATTGAAATGGGTGTCAAATTTGAGGGAGTTATCAATGGTAACACCTAATAGCTTTGTGTGAGCTTCTGGTGATATAGTGATTCCATTGGAGGATGTAATAGAGAAGGTGGGGGAAGAGTCTTGCTAGTTGGTGAGAAAGTAAGTAGTTTTGTTTTGTTGGGGTTGAGAACTAGTTGACGACTTGAGAACCATTTTTCTATTAGGTTGAAGGTGTCTTGGGTTGAAGCAGTGAGGTCTGCCAGGTTGGAGGCAGTGCTGATGATAGTCAAATCATCTGCATATTGAATGCATGTGGCATGGGGGGTGATTGTGAGCAGGTCATTAACAAAGATGGTGAAGAGAAGAGGGCCAAGAATAGATCCTTGGGGAACTCCAAGTGTAACAGGTAGGCATGTGGATAATTTGTCCTGCCATAGAACAGCCTGTTGCCTATTGGGCAGGTAGGATTGGAACCATTTCAGCGTGGAATTGCTGAGTGATAGTTTTTTTAATGTATGGAGGAGTTGAATGTGGTTCACCATATCAAAGGCCTTGGAGAGGTCTAAGAAAAGAGCAGATGATAGTTTATTATTGTTTCTGAAGTTATTGATGGTATTAGAAAAGGATAGTAGGGCTGATGTGGTACTGTGATTTGGCCTGAAGCCATGTTGGGAGTTGGCTAGAATTTTATTTTTGGTGAGGTGTTCCATCAGTTGTTTGTGGACACACTTTTTCATAATTTTAGCCAGGGGTGAGAGTATAGCTATAGGTCTGTAGTTGGTTAGCTCTAGTGAGCTACCACCTTTATGGAGAGGAATAATGTGGGACATTTTCCATATGGAGGGGATGAAGGCACGGTTTATGATTATGGAGACGGGATAGGAAATGGCCTCAGCTGCTTTTTGCAGAAACTCAGCTGGGAGAAGGCCAGCTGCTAGCTTAGTGGGTTTTAGTTTTTTAAGAAGAGATGTTATAGAGGATATGGGTACTGGATCGAAGGTAAATAGATGATCTGATGTAGTTATGTTTTCTGCTGGCATGGGAAGTGGAGTGGGCTGGTTGTTTGTTTGAATTGTGTGGCCAGGGATTGTATAGTTTCTGTGAAGAAACTATTGAATGTGTTAACAATGTTTACAGGGCACTGTTGTTTGCAAGTTGTTGGAGTGGGGGTGGTTGCCTGGCCTGGGTGCAGGAGCTTGTTTAAGCCTGCCCAGAATTTTTGTGGATTATTAAGGTGTTTGTGTTGGAGGTGGAGGAAGAAGTTTTTTTTATCATTTAAGATCATTCTTTTAGTTTCATTTCTAAGTTGCCGGAAGGTTTGGTGGGAGTGTGGGTCTTTAGAGGTACGCCATGTGACCCACATCTTGTTTCTAGATAGGATTTTGGATTTTGTTTCCTTAGAGAGCCATGGTGCGGTTTTGGTTTTAGTTCTAATGGACCGTATTGGAGCATGGGAATCTAGAATCTTGAGGAAGGTGGTGTTGAAGTAGATAACTGCCTCTTCAAGAGGAAGAGTCTTGAGTATTGTCCAGTTGTGGGCTTTAAGTTCAGTTTGAAAAATGGAGGCGTTGAATTTATTATTGTTCCTGATTTTTTTATGGTTGTAAGAAGGGGGTGATTTTCTTGAATTTGATAACATAGGTGAGTAAGTGATCACTCATGTCCTCTGGGTGAGTACCTGCTGAGTACTGGTCAGGATCTTTATTAGTAAGGATCCAGTCCAGGATGCTGTCTTTGTTTTGGGGTTTACCTAGTCTGGTAGGAGTGGATATGAGCTGAGAAAAGCCATGTAGATTTATGCTGCTAGATGGGGAGCTAGATGAGAAGGAATTCCAATCGATGTTGAAGTCACCTAACACTATGGATTCCTGGGGGTGAGTTTGAGTTAACCAGTGGAGAAAGTCCTCTAAGGTTTTGTTATTATTGTTGCCTGGGGGGATGTAAATACATGCTATATTTATGCTTTTATGTTTGTTTGGTTGAAGTTTTACAAGTAGAATTTTGGCATTGTTTGTTAGGAGGGGTTGTGGAGAGGCAAGGGAGATTTGTAATGTATTTTTGTAGAGTATGGCTACACCGCCACCTTTACAAGTTATTCGGTCTGCTCTTAGTATATCATACCCTGGTGGGATTATCTGTGTGTCTTTTCTAATGAGATAAACTGTACATCTGACAGCAAGATGATTGAGCCATTGTTGCATTATATTAGTTTGGGGATGCTGTAGTGATTGACAGTATAATTTACAAAGATTATAAACAGCAGGATGCAGAACACTAAACACTGAGGAACTCTGATATTGATTAGCATATAGTGTGGTCTGCCTGAATTCCACCTCATGGTTTATTCTCTGTTGATTTGGTAATCCAGGAACCTTTCTTCAACATGTTGGGTGAGACCTGTATAGGTATCTTCAAAACAGTTTTGATGTGACATACTATATCAAATGTTTAGAAGAGATCAAGGCATACAGCTTCATCTCTTTTTCCTAATGAGGTTGTTAATGTAGATCAAATTCTCTGAGGTACGTTTCACAAACCTGATATGGATGGGGTTTTTTGGTACTTACTTCTGCAGGATGCTACTGTGCTGGCTTTCTGTGGAATGTTTGCATTATTTCTTTTGACAATAGTTTCAGCAGCTGTTGCATATCACTTGACAGTTTTTGGATGAGGCATTTAGTGTTTGGGATATTTACAGCCTTAACAAAACAAACTGAATTGGACACTGTGTTGACTCTAGTGCACGTGTGTGTGTGTGTGTGTGTGTGTGTGTGTGTGTGTGTGTGTGTGTGTGTGTGTGTGTGTGTGTGTGTGTATGTATGTATGTATGTATGTGTTTCTGATCGACTTTTATTTCAAAGGAATAGTACTTCTGGATGGAACTTGTGAATTCTATCAGCTATTTTGCAATTAATTTGCTAATGGGTATTCAGATTAAACAGTAGCACTAAGTACTTTTACTGCAATAATCCAAAACCAGATAGTGATGCAGGCAAACAGATCCTTCAGCAACAAGATGAAAGTACAAAAAGTAAAAAGAGAAGGCTTCAGACCACGGCACATAAAATCTGTTCATTAAAAATTTTAAGATTTTATGTGCCGTGGTCTGTAGCCTTCTCTTTTTACTTTTTGTACTTTTATTGCAACCGTGACTTCTTTGTTTTGCAGACTTTTATGTGAATAAGATATTGGGAAGTCAGAGGAAAATACAGAAGTGATGGATAAATATGAGTGATTATATTAATGTACCTGGTCAGTAACCATTCCAGTGAAACATGTAGGATATGAAACAAAAAGCTGAAATGAGCATTCAGAACTTTTATACTGATTTTATTCAGAGTCTGCAATTTCTGTAGTAAACTTATTTTAATGATCGGCAGAGGTGGGGTGCAGGGGGCCTCTTCTACATGTACAGTTTGGAAGAAATAAGGCCTTCCAACAGGAAACTTTAAACGTGGATCTCTCCAGTCATTCAGCTGGCTGCGTTCAAATGGGATTTTGGTGAAATGGTCACTTTAACTTTACCGTGTCTTAAACAGTGGTTATAGTAGTTGTGATAAGAAGAAAACCTTACTTTAATAAACAGATCACATGCAGGTAAAGAAAATGCAATGTTTGTGGAAAAAGGCTAAGCCATAAGAGGTTATTTTGAAGGGGATGTTGGTAGTGAGGAATAGACAGTAGGAGGTATGGGTTTCTGATTTTGGAGATGGTGTGCCTAATGTAGAATGAGGGTGCAAAACATTAGAAGAACTGTAAGTGAATGCATCAGAAGAATTAATGGGGTACATGCAAAGATTCATAAGAATGTAGCTAATTATATAATTAGGTCTGTGACTTTAAGTTGAAATTAATGCTTGATCTTATGTCAAGTTAAATATCCCATATATGCTTCTGATGTGGTTGTACATATTTTTTTTTTTAGAAAACAAAACACTAAAACTTACTCATTTAACATTACTAAGTGCCCTTCTGCCCTTTACCCAGCTGTAAACTTCTGACACCTCTGGTGCAAGCTATTTTCTTATATGTGTGGGCTATTAGGGAAGTTTGACTTTGTAAAGAAGCCCTTGTTTACAGGTTTTTAACTATCTGCTGGATGTGCTTATCGGATATTAAGTTGTGGTCAGTTATTATGGTCTGTAATTTTATATTTTGTGCTAGGTCATGTCTGCGATTATTGGTTGATAGTATTTAGACATTATAGTTTGCTTGTTGGATTACGGGTGTAATTAGCCTTGGTTTAGTTTTAGTCATATTTAGGAGCAGTTTAGAGTGTTGCATCTATTTTTTTGCTTTTGAAAATGAATGCTGTAGGTCAGTTTGGAGCTGTTTGATTGAAGAAGCTGCACATATCGATGGTCATTAGTCTGCACATTCCACTAGACTGTTGATAATTGTTACATTTTTCTTTAGTAAAAAAGAAGAGAAAAACAAAAGGCATACAGAGTCTAAACATCCCTAACTTGTAGAAGGTACCAAACACTTCAGAAAGCAGGTCAGTCTTAATTCAGGCTATTACCTGTTCTTACTTTCCTTGATAAACCTTTATCGTACCCTGCCGTTGTAAGAAACCTTAGCAGTAGCACAAGTTTCAGAAAAGACAAAACATTTTTCACTTGTTATTATGCTTGCTAGAACATGTTTCCAATTTATGTTTCAACTTGCATAGCATTTTAACATGTATGAATTTTGCTTTATATGTAAAGTTTTTGTTATTGCTGGAATGGAGCTGTGGCCAGCAAGCAAACTATATCAGCGGTAATGTTACGTTTTCAGCTATCATATGGGTATGCAGATGAATGTAGCTGGAAGTGTGGCCCCAGTCATTTTGCTATTGGAGATTTCAAGCCTTTTGACTCCATTCACTGTCATGTTACTGATTCCTTAGTTTTAAAGAGGTAGGTGAAATTAAGCAGGAAGTTCTGTGGCTCCACCTCATGTGATGTGACTTCTCTCCTCTAAATTATAGCAGAAAAGACCATATGTCAAGGATGATAGGATCTCCCCCTATAGTGCTTTTTTAGGCAAGGTTCAAATGACAAATTTACCACCTTAACTGGTACAAGCAAGCAAAATCTGAGGGTAATGCTACTCGATACTAGAAGTCTAAACCTCAAAATGCATTCACTCGAGGCACTCCTTAAACTGGAAAACATCGACATCTGTGCAGTGACAGAGACCTGGTTCAAGGCTCCAGAGAGCACTCCTGCATTACTAGGCTATAATTCATGCCACACCTTTTGGCCACCTAACCTGGACCGAAACAGTAAAGGCAGAGGCGTGTCCATATTCTTTAAGGATATCCACACCTCCAGGCTAGTTGCTCAGCATAATGCATCCGAGATTATCCAAGTGCAACTAACTCTGGGCAAGACTGCAATCCAAATTGTAACTTGCTACAGATCCCCCATCATGCCCCAGGATTCCCACTCCTCATTTCTTGATACACTGGAAAATATTAGGGTACAACCCAACACCCTAATAATGGGTGATTTCAACTACCCCACCATTAACTGGGAAAACTACTCATGTACCAACTCTTTTGATCAACGTTTTCTGGAATTCATAAATTTCAATGCCTTAGATCAACTTATCCATAGCCCCACCAGGGGTAGCAATATCCTAGACCTGGTCTTTACCAACATGGGGAGCTTGTGTTCCACACCAGAGGTCAATTCCATCATTGGTCAGAACTGACCACAAGCTAATTACCCTAGACATCCACATCCCACCCCCACCCCCATTAGGGAAACCACAGTAAAAATTTTCTCCAAAGCCAACTTCATGCTTCTTAAGACAGAAGTGGCAAACTTTATAACACCCATGCAGACAGACAATAGAGGTACGACTACTGAATCCTTCACAAATGCACTTTATAAGCACTTACACGAGTGCATGGATCATGTTATCCCTAACAGAACCAAGATGCTATCCTCCAAAAAAAGAAAGCCAATCTGGTGGTCCCCTGCCATAAACAAACTCTACAACAAAAGAAAGAAACTGTTGCAAAAAAGAGTAAAATCCCATGATTGGAGAAACTCCCTGGTCAGCCTCAGTAAGAAGCTGAGATCCTCCAAAGCTAGTTACGAAAACAAAATTGCCACTGATTCTAAAGACAACCACAAAGCATTCTATAGCTATGTCAAGAATCTCAATGGCAACACTCAGATCTGCTCTGAGTTACAGCACAATGTCACTAAATATAGAGAACCAACTGATATTGCCAACATCCTGGCAGGTAGGTTCAGTGTTAACTTTACCCCCCTCTCACCCCCTAAAGGGTGCATCTCTATACCGGAAGAATGCAAAGTTCCTGTAATCATGGCTGCACAGGTAAAAAACACACTCTCCAAAGCCAAGAACACAGCATCCATGGGACCTGACTACATCCCAGGCTGTGTTCTACACAAACTGCAGAATGAACTGGCACCCCACCTAAGCACCTTGTTCAATCATAGCCTCACCTCAGGCTTTGTGCCCACTGAATGGCGCACAGTGATGGTTATCCCACTCCACAAAGGGGGAGCCACCACGTACCTAGGGAACTACTGCCCAGTTAGCCTAACAAGCCTGGTCTACAAGGCCATGGAACATATCATCATGGATCTTATACACAAAGACTTTGGTAATCTCAAAACTCTGGACCCCACCCAGTTTGGGTTTGTGGAAGGCAGATCATGTCTCCTAAACCTGATAGACGTCTTTGAAGCAGTCACCAAAGCTGTAACCGAGGGTAAGGTGGTTCACACAGCCTATCTATATCTCGCCAAGGCTTTTGCCACCATCCCCCATTCTGGAATTATAGATAAACTCACTAAACTAGGTATAAATCCCCATGTCACAAGATGGGTTGCCAACTGGCTCACTGACAGACCTACACTGTGAAAGTAGCAGACTCCAAATCCGACTTCAGACCAGTGACAAGTGGAGTGCCACAGGGTTTGGTCCTGGGTCTTTTCCTGTTTGGTATCTACTTTTCTGAAGTACAAGCTAACACAGAAGGTCTTTGGCTAATGAAGTTCGTACAAGACTGCAAACTAGGAGCCATAATCAAAACACCTAATGATGTGGACATCCTACAAAAGGGCCTCACAGAGACAGATGCCTGGTGTCAAACTCCTAACGATGTGGACATCCTAGAAAAAGGCCTCATGGAGACAGATTCCTGGTGTCAAAGCCATGACCTCAAGCTCAATGCCAAAAAGTGCATTGTCATCCCCTTTGGTAAAAACTCTGTACCCATGAGCTGCCACATAGGTGGTAGTCTGCTTAACACCAAAAGTGTGATAAGAGACCATGGGACACAGGTGAAGAGTAGTCTGTCTTTTGATAATCACATCACCACAGTAGTCAGGAAATCCTTCTACGTGGCACACCTCATCACAAAAGGTTTCTCATCCAGGAAAAAAGAGGTCATTGTTCCCCTCTACTCACCACTAATTAGACCCATTATAGAGTACGATGCCCCTTTTGGTATGTACCTCACAAGGCATCTACAACAACTGGAAAGGCTGCAGAAATACCTCACAAAAAAGATTACTGGCCTCAAACTGATGCCCTATGCAGACCGTCTAAAATAATTCCAGCTTTACTCCATGGCATATCGCCTACTCAGAGGCGATCTCTGCCTAACATACAAAGCTATGTCAAACCCAGAGCTCTTAGACATGCTCCACGTAAAGAAATCTCATTCCCTACATGCTCTAGGGACCTAAACCTTGTCACCACAATAAACAGAACATGCTGGAGATATAGATTCCTGTCCTAGAGACTTTCCATACTCTGGAAAAAACTACCTATCTATATCAAAAAAGCTTCTCATTAGCACTCTTCAAGAAAAATCTTGATGACTGGATGGGAAATAGGAAATTCACCCTGGGGATCACCTCGTGGCTCTGCTCAACAGGGGCAGAGGAAAATAATTTTCTTGGGTGGCGAAAGCCAGGGTACCTTTTTGGCTAGGCTTATATAGGCCCTAGGGCCAGTAGCCTAGTACCTACCCATGAACCTAATCTCTTTCCACAGATTTCAGGAGAAAAGGTCCATCTCAAATACATTTATATTTTCTTGCCAAGTGGTGGCTAGGTAAGAAAACAACAGAAACAAACCATTGGACAGAGGAATGCATGAACACTGGAAAAAAGTTACTTAAATCCAGTGAAAATATGTAAGTATAAAATAAAAAGAGCATGATGAATTAAAAAAGGGTATGATTTGAAATGATGATCCATTGTAGATTTGTTTTGGCTAGCTTAATACAAAATGAATTAAGAAGGCAAGTGTAAAGTAATGGGGAAATAAACATTAAGCTTTGCAGATGCTTTTTTTCTTTAGAAAATGAAGCTCTGCCTGAAGTGTTCGGCACAAAATTAATGAGACCCCAGACCACCATAACTAACTGCCTTTTGCCCTTAGAAATACATAATGGACCAGAAGATACATCTGGTCCTTTGAACTGTTTTATGTTTTTCTGAGTTACAGAACCTCATATTAGAACAAACTTGCTACTCCTATCAAATATTAATGTTTTTAAAGGTAACTGTAAGGGTAAGAGGAAGCTGCTGTATAGAAGACAGGAAATAAAATACCAGAAATAAATAAGTAAGGACATGAAGGTCTACAAAAATGGAGATCCTGTTCAAAGTTATTTACATCTGTTACAGATATACCTGATAGACTTGGAGACAGTGCTAGATTAAGCTTCTTAGTATGTCAGTATAGTTTGTATAATTAAAATGCTATAATTCTTTTGGGATTGTATGTTATACTAAGAAGTTGTTTTGCTATTTTGCACCAGTAATTAACTTAAAGTGTCATGTCACTCAGGTAGGTTAGCTCTTAGAGCTGAGATTCTTGGCATGACACACAAGTTCTACCACTACATTAGGAAGCTTTTTCTTCTGTTTGTTTTGGCAGATGTCTTAGAAATTTGTTCTCCATCCTATCTTATTATTTCTCAGGTTTGTGAGTTTGAACAGTCTCCTTCATCTATAAATCTCAGTGCTGTACTATTTTCCTATTCCTACAGAATAAAAAAACTTAAATTAGCTAATTGGCTAACTGTGAAACAATAGGCTGACTTTCTACTTGCCTGTCAACTATTTAAACTCATCAAGAATGGCGCCTTCACTCCACTAGCTTCCATATTATTCAGAGATGCCCCAGCATACAACCTTAGACATCTTAACCACTCATTCTGTCCTCCAAACCCTGCAAACTAGGCTTTGCTTTACAAACCATGCTTTTTTAGTCCTTGGTCCCAAAATGTGGGAATCTCTCCCTTCTTTTTTTAAAGATCATTCCTCTTATCCCATTTTCTCTTAACAAATAGAAGCACATTTTGAGACTAGGAAAATGCAGCTGCTATCTCACTAGTGGTATAACTTCGCCTCTTTATTCCCTTCTTTTGTCTACATAACTTGCTCTGACTATATTTTAATTGTGATTCTTTCAGCATGCTAACTCTGTGTTTTTTCACTCACTCTGTATACAACGTCATTTATCTATTGCCTTTATTCACGAAATCCAACTATGGTATTCACTTTGTATATCTGTATCTATTGCATTTTGGCATTTACAGTGTATATAATGTCATTTAACTATTTTGTTTTCCCCGGGGTGGGACTGAAATGAGTCCAGTGGGTACAGTGCTCTACCCTGGTTAACAAATTCAAAATAAATAAATAATTAAATGCATAAATACTAAAAGACATGAAAACAAAACACATATATTTTGTACCACTATGGCTGGGCTTGTCCTGATTTTTGTAGTATCATCCTACTTAGAGCACTTGTATTTTGCAAAATTCTTAATGTTTTAATAAAAACATATTTCTGTCTTTTATCTGAATGATGCGACAAACTGTAGCTGACAGTCATCAACATGCAGCATTAGCAGCAACTAACACCAATTAATTGTCTGTGTTATGTGTTCGTGGAGGGTCATGCAGAAAGCTATGGTTTTGTACAAAATAATTAAGTTTGGATATCTGAATAACAGAGTCTCTTGCAATCACAAGCATGCATTTGGTAGTGTAACCATTTCATCTGACAATAGTAGATGCAGACTGATTCTACTTCTCAGGTTCACCTGGTAATTTTAAAGTCATGTGACCAGCCTTTCTTGACTCACATGACCTCCAGCTATAAGTATGCCTTGGAGAAAACAAAGTGATTTGTTATCCTTCACTTGCTTTTGGATATTTTGTTCATATTGAGAGTTATTTGAAATGGCTTTGGAGTTTTCTGATCAGCCTGATTTTCCAAAGTACGTTTTCTGTTTAGGATGTAATTTTACTTCATTAATTTGGGGTTGTAAATGAAATAAATTCTCTTGTGCAATTTTTAAAGCTGGCCTTTAATGTTAAGATAGTTTATATTTTAGTATTGCTTTCTTTGCAATGTTTATTTAGTGCATATCATTTTTATTGAGGTTCAGAAAACATTAAATCACTGGCTAGACTGGTATCTGTTCTGAGATGCTTGGTTACCCTTTCCCTTATTTATCTGTACCTTTTCAAATGGTAGAGTTTTAAATGTATCCATTGGTAAAAGTAATGGAATAGTTTCTGCTCAGCAGTATGATTTCTAAATTTATAGTGCTATTCTATTTTTTGTAGGTGTTTTATTTATTTATTTATTTATTTTTTGGGGGGGGGGCACTGAAAACAATGTCCCCAAATATGTTTCCTTAGTAATAGAGATATATTTGTATCAGAGGTGATCTGAAGGAGGGGTGGGGGTGGGCATTTTTACAGGTGTGGGTGAAAGAAGTGATCATTTCAACATGCTTGTATGACTGTAGCACAACCTTCTATCTAGGTTTTATTAGGGCTGTTACAGTATGTTCTTTATTTTACCTGAATACAATCAGAAATTGCTTTTACTGTAGCACATATTTTTTCTCCAACTTGCTTTTCTCTTTACTCTGTTTACCATGTATTCTAGTTCTAGCCTAGCTTTAATATTTTAGAAAATAAATCAAGCAGATTCTAAGGCATTTGTGTTGTGCAACTGAGTTAACCGCTTATAAGCTTGGGCACCAGAGTGCTTGCAGTGCACCACCTGTAATCCGGTTTAATTAGCAGCAATGATAAACTGCTGCATTTCACTGACATTGTGTAGTTGTGTGGAGCTAAGGGACTGGCACTTTAAACCTAAACTATATTGATGCATAGTGTGAAGTCTTTTTTCTGCAGTACAATTCTAAAGAATTTAATGATTTTTTTTATGGGGAAGCTGACTCACATAGAGTGAAAGAGAGTGAGAGAGAATTGCAGCTATGTTTCTCATACTTCTCTCTCTGTCTTTTTTTTTTTTTTTTTTTTGTCATTTTCTGGAATCATTAAAATGCAGTTGGAATATATATTTTTAATTATCTTGATACTGGTGAAATTCTAATCAATTAGGCTTTGAACTCTGGGCTCTAAGCAAAACATATCTTCCCCTGTCCTATGAAGTGTGTGCTTTTGTTTTATGGGGAAATCATCTGGCATCTGTGTTGTAAATGTATTCTAGATTTATTTAAGCAGTCCCTGTATTTGTTCAAAGGGTGTACCTAGTAATATCAAATGTGTACACCATGAAATGCATTTTTCCCCCAAAATGACTGCTCTTTATATATCTTTCCATTCATAATTATTTACAGTGTATGCAATAAAATTCTGAAAATAAAACCATTTTATTGGAAAGCTAAAAATACGTGAAAGATGCATCATTCTGGATGTGATTTCTCTGCTGGCATTCTTGTATACTTTTTGTTTCTTCATGTGTGATGAAAGATAACTTTTACTGCTTGTGTACAGTCTCTTCCTCTGTATTTTGTAAACTGTGGCTTGCATTGTGTATACTTGGCTATACCCCTGATTTGGGCTTTTTTTGTTTATTTTTTAAAGTCTGCTTACACACCTCAGTAAGAAACTGAGACTGAGTACAATACAATTTTTATTACTCTGTCTTTAAGTCCTGATGCATGATGTCCATTGACATTCATTTGTTTACACTTGTGTGTTTTTTTTTTTTTGCTGCTACTGTTACTATCACAGCTTATTGGATAGTTTTTTTTGTATTCCTATGCTGGAAAAAATCTTAATAGTTAGAGACCCCCATACTTTTTTTCAAAAAACAAATTGATGCTTTTATCAAATTGGCGGTCGAGGAGGGCATTATTTCCATTATCACCTCTGAACAACTGACTGGACATGACCCCAGCAGACAATATCTTTATTTGTTACCAAAGATTCATAAATCATTAACTGATCTGCCAGGCAGGCCAATTGTTTCAGGGAGGGGATCCCTTACAGAGCCAATATCTGTTTTTCTTACAAAATATTTGAAACCTTTGTTGAAACATGTTCGATCAAGAATAAAAGATACCACAGAATTTTTACATATTTTATCTGATGCCCAAACTGAACCAGAATGTCTTCTATGTACATTGGATGTAACGGCCCTTTATACCAATATCCCGCATTGGGCTGGTCTTATGGCAGTTGAATATTGGTTACAGATCTCTGAGCTATATCCTTCTCGGTTCAATACTTTTTTGATTGGGCTCACAGAAAAAGTTCTTACTATGAACATCTTTTATTATCAAGAGGAATGTTTCTGGCAAACACGTGGCACTGCCATGGGGGCATCATTTGCCCCTATATATGCAGATTTATTCATGGCGTATGTAGAGGAGCAGTTGCTTTATGATGCCCTGCATAACATTTATATAACTGAACTTGACATTTGGCGTCGTTATCTAGATGACTGCTGGCTCATATGGAAGGGAGATGCGGAATATCTTGAGGAATTTGTTCAATACATTAACGATAATAAATGGGGTTTACAATTTACTTGCTACCATGATCAACATCAGATAACTTTCTTAGATGTTTTAGTGACTAAGAATGTTGATGGTACATTGAACACCCAAGTTTTTCGCAAGTTCCCTCAATACAACTCCATATTACATGCCAGCAGTTTTCATCTGCCACATGTCATCTGTAACATTCCTAAGTCACAATTTATTAGACTTAAACAGATTTGTTCTGATGCCCAACAGTATGAGAACTCCAAGCAGGATATGGTCCGGAGATTTAAATGTAGGGGTTATAAGCCAGGGGTTATCACCATGGCTTGTCACCAGGTATCATATAGGGACAGGTCTGATGTTATGACATATCAGGACAAAACAAAACCTATCCCTTCTCAGCTCAGGTTTACTACATATGGTCGGAATACTGACATGTTTTGTCAGGTCATTCATCAGAATTGGGACATATTACAGGCAGACCACAAACTGGGATGGATCAGTCAGAATAGATGCCATTTTAGTTTCAGAAGAGGCAAGTCAGTGGGGTCACATTTAAATCATTATAAACAAAGATTGAGTAAGGCTAGGTGCTTGATGTAGCTTACACTGACAGGCGAGGCCATTATTGGATGTTTTCCATGCGGTCACTGTGTTCATTGCAACAGTATTAACAAAATTAAGAGTTTTAGTGCTCTGAATACAAGCAGGGTTTATGACATTATTTTTTTTTGCTAATTGCTCCTCACACTGGGTAATATATCTTGCTATGTGTTCCTGTGGGGCTTTTTATGTGGATCAAACCTCTAAGTCGTTTAAATTTCAAGTCAGCCAACACTTAAGTGATATTAAACATAAAAGTATTACAAATGCCTTGTATAAACATCCTGTAATACATTCATCTGCTATTTACAGATTCACTATTATAGATATTATCTCAGGCAAGAGGAATAACCATGTTGGTTGGCATACTATATTGGATAACAGAGAAGAAGTGGATAGTTAGACTGGGGGGATTATTCCCACTTGGACTTAATGGATTACTATGATCAACCTGTGGGATGTCTTGTTGTTAATTGTAATTAGTATTTATAGTGGAATTGGTGACTATTTCATTGACACTGAAGAAGGCTTTCGTTTAGCAGTTTGTCTTGCTTTTATTTATTTAATAAAAGATCATGTTGGTTTATCTTGCCCTTGATGTGCTGGCTACAATTTTTTGAATGGTTCATGGTTTTGCCCTGTACTGCCGTACCTGCAGGTTCTGCTATTTGGTTTGCAATAGTTAGAGGGAGAAAAAACACACAAAGTGCTTTAATTTAGACCATGTATACAATTTGCAGGGTTTTGCAAAATTTGTTCTAGAAAACACCAAACTTGGCTCTTGCATTTATAGCTAAATTTTTAATGTGGCTTGCGTGGCTTTATGTAACAAGATGTGTAGTCTCAGTGTGGAACATATCTGAGGTCAGATTCAGAAGGCTGGAGAAGTATCTCAGAGTTGTAAAGTTCCCTTTGGTAAGCAGTGCACAGCATTTTAGAATGAAGGTCCCAAATGGAGCCCTTGTGCTTAAATAAGCAGGTTGGCACTTTTGTTAAAGTGGCTTAGCATATCTACCTCTAATGAATGAGCCATTGCTTCCAGTGGTCTGCTAGTGCAGTGGCATTAAATTTCGAGGTGCATCTCTAGGAGCAAGTCTGCATATGGCCAGACATAAAATAATACTCAAATAGACATGGCAATATACTCTGAAAGTGTTACTGCATAGTTCAGTCACAGCAGGGAATCAGCTGTGTTTACAATGCACTTGGTGAAAAAAGCTGAAATAGTACTCCTTGCATTATAGCATGATGTGTAATGCTAAAAAACTGGATGGCCCACTCTGTAGCTCAGCACTGATTGTGTTTATGATTTGATTTTATCACTCTTAGGAATACACAACAAACTGCTTGAATTTTGCAGCCAGAGTAATAATCATCATCTGCCAGTGGTAACAATATATAATATCTAGGCAAACCGCTTTCTGCATAACGCACCTATAGTCATCCTTTGGCAAACTAAGGATGCTGGCATAGTCTAAAAGTGATGATTGTATCAAATTATATATATATATATATATATATATATAGTGTTCCCATATGTGTGTGTGTGTATATGTGTATGTGTGTGTATGTATGTATGTATGTATATATGTGTATATATATATATATATATATATATATATATATATATATATATATATATATCTTTATATATATATATATATATATATATCTTTATAATCCCGGAATTCTGAAATACAGAATTTCAGAATCCTGAGATTATAAAGGCAAAAGCTTAAAAGTTCAAAACCCCAGAAGTGTGAATTTCAAAATCCCGAAGTACAGAGATTTTGAAGTAGCGCTTCTGGGGTTGCGCTGTGTGAAGGGATAGCTGGAAGTTCAGTTAAGTATTTATGTTTAAGGGTTTTGGTTAGAGGTTTAGTGTGTGTCAGTGTGTGTGGTTACTGTGATGTGTGTGTGTGAGGGGAATGTAGCTTGTATGATGGTGTTTTTGTGCGTTTGTCTGTGTAGTGCGACCGTGGATTTAATATATTTAAGTAGGGGGGTGTGGAGGGCACAGGGGGTACTGCCCCCCTGCTTGTATGTAGTGTAGGTTTTAGTGTTTGTGTGTTGAGGGAAGGTGTGTGTGTGTGGTGTATGGTTAGTGTAGTGTTAGCAATTTTAAAATTCGCGCTTCTGGGGTTTTGGGATTGTCAGGTTTCGGCTTTATGATCTCGAAATTCTGAAATTCGGTATTTCAGGATTTTGGGATTATAAAGTGAATCCACACACATACATGCAGTGTGTATATCCATCTATCCTCAACCCCTTTCCCCATTTTGCACATGGGGTCGGGGTGTCACTTCAGCAGTGAAAGTCATCTTGAGCCAAGGTTTACACCACCAGGTGGCTAGCCCTGCAGCGGTAGTTCATTTGTATCACTCACACACACCTACTGCATGTCATTAGAATGTGGGAGGAAATTGGAGCACCCGGAGGAAACCCAAGTGACCACAGGGAGGATGTGCAGACTCTACACAGAAGCCCCCCCCCCCCCCATTTGAGAATCTAACTGGAAAACCTCTTGCTGTGAGTCGACAACGCTAACCACTGCACCACCATGGCCACCCCATATATATCTATATAGATAACACATATGCAGGAAGCTTTTGAAGAAGAATCACTATAGTACACCTCAGAAAGCAGGGTAACTCATTATGGGTCTAATCTTACTACCTGTACATAACTGATTTTGAGTTACAGCCTTTTCTTTGTGAAGGTTTTGAACTTTCAATGTTAATCATATTGATCACTGCTGCAGTAGCCTTAGCTATATGGGTTATATCCTACCAAAAATAGAACATCCAGCCAGCTTCCAAAGTTTCAGGGCACCTTCTGCATGCCCAAACTGTTAGTCATCTTAAGCTGAACTGACTGAGGACATGTTTGAGTGCCAAACCCTTTAGAGCTTTCCTGTAGTTGAAGAGAGCACTCCTCCTATAGGTTTTCAAGGATAGACAGCTTGTACTGTTTCTCTGCTGGGCAGATAAGTTTCCTTTCGGGGAAATTTTAGACATTAAAAAATTGTGGATTTCTTCTACATAATCTGTTTTGAAAGTTATTTTTAAGCCAGGAGTTTGTGACTTAACAGACTTTCATGAGACTTAACTATACTTTTAAAACAGAAGTGTACTTTTTTCCTGTGAGTTTAAACGTTGTTTAAATTAGCTGAAAGCCATTTTTTCTGTGGAAAAATCATTTCTTTTTGCAGTTGGCAAAGTGTTTTACAGTGCTTTTTGTATTTGTTTTTGAAAAAAGTGACTTTAAATTTTTACCAGCTTTTGCTGCTTGTTTTCCACAGGAAGGGGACTGGCACCATTTTCTCCTTTTCCATGGAACAAACTATTGGTCTCATGGTCCGTCCTTCTTCCAGCTGCAAAAAGAAAATGTTAAACAAGCAGCCTTTGCCACCCCAGCAGGCCAGCAGTTTGCCACAGATGCAGGTGGGTGACTCAGTTGTGGTCAAAACTTCTTTCTCAGACCACTCATATTTTACCATAGATCCCTCAGGGGATATTGATTAAAGCCATTGTGGATCGGGGGTTAGCTACATCCTCTGGGCCTGTTGGGGGTCCTCTTAGTGGGTTAAGGAGATCCATGCTTGCCAGTCCTGGCGAGGGAACAGGGGAGACTTCCCTGTGTGGTCAGAATGTTGTGCCCATCCCTGGGGAACTGCTCCTGCCATGAATAACATTGTTGGCCCCATTTTTCCTGTCAAAATGAAACAGAAAACTAAACCTGCATTTACTCCTCCATTAATTTCCTTAGGCAGGAGTAGTTCACTGGGTCTGGCTCAGGGTTTAATTTAGGCTGTTCATCCTTTTTATAAGGTAGTTTATGGTAAAAGAGGGATGCTTCTTTTCCCGAAGAGATTCAAGATTTTAAATCTGAACAGGAAGAAGGTAAGGTATAACGTTTTCTCCACTGTTTCCGATTCAGACTCGCAGGAGAGCTCAGTTTCTGATTCATCCTGTGGGCATTTATCTTTTGGACTATCCCCAGAATGTAACCTTTTTTTTCACTAGGAGAACATGGAGGTTTCTCAGTCCCTCAGAAAATACTTTGAGCTGTTACAGTAGGAATTTCCAGAACCTTCACCCATTTCTCTATTTTCATCCTCTTTCAAGGATGTGTGTCACTGCCTGCAATTTTTCTGACAGTCAGCCTGCTGCCCAAATAAAGGCAGATGTAATTTATAAAGTTTCTTGTCTTTTACGTTTTTATACACTTTTCCTAAACCTGACCCAGCAGCTATAGCTTCAGTTGATATAGCTGCTTAATATTCCAATTCTATTCTTTCTGACAAGGATTTAAAGATTATTGATAAGTATGGGAAAAAGTGTATGCTTCTGCAACTCTGATTTTCAGAATTTTGAATTGTCGGGCTGATATTTTAGTTTATTCTGACTAATTGTGAAAGTATTACAAATGTTTTGTCTGTAGTTTCTTCTTGTGAGGAAATATCTGCTTTAAATTTAGTTTCTTCCATTTTACAAGTCACAACTCATTGTTTCCAGTGTGTGTATGACTTGGTCGATGCTTCTTCCTGGGTTATTGCCACTTGTACTCTTTTTAGGAGGCTTACTTGGCTGCATTCTATCGCCACGGTGGTGCAGCAGTTGCGTTGTTGCCTCACAGCAAGAGGTTCTCCCATTCGATTCTCGGCTGGAGTGCGGAGAGTGCCTTCTGCATGGAGTTTGCATGTCCTCCCCATGGTTGGGTGGCATTTGAAAGACATGCATAAGGGTGTGCCTTTGTTGAAGGTTGGACGTCGAGCTGGCACCTCGGCGTTCATGAAAATCTACTGCCAATCATTAGCGGACCAGAGTTCCACTGTGGCGACCCCTAACCAGGAAAAGCCGATAGACAAACAACAACAAATTGGCTGCATTCTGTGAGCTTCCCAGATGATGTAAAAAATATTTTAAATTCTCCTTTGGCTAGAGATTTAGTTTTGGTCCGCTGCTGGCAGAGGTTATCAAAATGTGTGATGAAAGAGATTCCCTGTATCAACCTATCCCTAAGATTTTCAGCCCTCCTTTTCCAAAATTTCTAAGGGATAATCTAATCCCTCAGCCAATTTTGGCAAAAAACAAAATAAACAGTCTTGACTGAATGCAGGTAAACAAACCTTCAAGAAGAAATGGCAGGGAGGTTCCAAAAAGGACAAGGCCAGTCTGACAGGTCAAAATGACTATTTAATGGACCTTTCACTTCCCCATCCCACCTTGGCAGTCTGTTTTCCTTTCCAGGAAGTCCAAATTTCTACTTTTCTGTTTGGCAGCAGATAGTTTCAGAGAAATGGATTCTGAAGATCTTTTATCAAGGTTACAGATGGTAGTGGGAGGAAATGCCTCCTTTAAGGGGCTAATACCTCTTCACCCACCAGACCAGACTACTTTATTTTCCCCTCTCTTTCAACACTTGCTGTCCCAGGGAGTGATGAAGCCAGTTCAGTTCCCCCTTTCCAAGTTGGGAAAGGTTTTTATTCAAGGATGTTTTTAGTGCCAAAGAAAGAAAATCCCTGGAGACCAGTTCTAAATCTCCTTTTTTTTTTTTTTTTTTTTTTCTAAAACTGTTTTTGAACTTGGACACTAACCTGTTACCTCTTCTTCCTCATTTAAGTGTCCAGGTAACTAGACTTAAACAGTGCTTATCACATCCTTGTTCATCTAGACTTCCAGTGTTTCTTTAGGTTTTGTGTGCCTGAATCACGTTATCAGTTTCTGCCTTACCCTTTGGACTCTCCATTGCATCACGAGTGTTCAGTGTCTAGCTCCAGTTGTAGCTTATTGCAGGTTATAGCGTATTCACTATCCACATGCTTTTCATATTTAGATGAGTTGCATATCTTTGCAGTCTTAATAAGTGTTAAGAATCTCTCACTTGGTTGAGAGCTCTTACACAAGCTGGGATTCCAAGAGAACATTCAAATGTGTGTTTTTTTTTTTTTTTTTTTGTTTTTTTTTTTGACTCCTTCACACAGGATTGTGCTGCTAGGATATCAGCTTGAAACCTCAGTTCAAAGAGCACTTCTTCCACAGGAAAAATAGTTCTAGGTATACATCTGTCTACAGTTTTCTACTCCGACTTCGGTCACTACAAAGGAATACCTCAGGATTTTGGGTTTTGTGGCATTATACCATGGGCAAGACTTCACATGAGAAAGATACAATGCTGTCTGAAGTCTTTTTGGTCCCAGCACCAGCATCCTTTTTTTATTTTCAAATGGCAGTGCTGGGGTTTTCCAGAAGAGAAATTGCTTGGTGAAAACAGCAAATTTTCCTAAATCCAGGTCTCCCCTTTTTCCTCTCTGCTCCAAAGCAGTCCGTCACCACAGACTCCTCAGACTTTGCTTGGGGAGAAGTTTCTGGAGGGATAAAAGTACTATCTGAATCATCTTTGGATCCCTGGAGGTCTTCAAGTTGTTAGAGATGATACCACAGTCATGTAGTACATCAACAACCAAGGGGGAACCAAGTTGTACTCCCTTTGCAGACTGTTAGCTTGGGGCATAGCTTCTAGTCATTTTAGCTTGGGATATAGCTTTGCAGACTAGCCATGTTAGCTTGGGATATAGCTTTGTTGCACATTATCACTCTCCAGGCTTACAACATACCTTCTAAGCAAAACTGTGAGAGAGACAAACCGAGCAGGACAAGGGTGGACCCTCACAAATAGAAACTAGATCAGGGGATCTTCCAGATTTAATCAATTTGCAGTGAATTCCTTAAGTAGACATATTTGCTTCCTCTCTGAACAATTATCTGGCAATATTGTTTTCCAGGATTCCATGTAAGAAGGCCTGGAAGACGCATGCCTTTGGCCTTCCTTGGTTAGAAATGTTCATGTATGCTTCTCCACCCTTTCCACTGATATCCAGGGTACTTCTGAAGATTCAGAAGGAATCCCCCAAGGTCACTGTGGTGATTCCCTTCTGGCTCAGGCAGCAGTGGTTCTCTCTTTTATTGGAAATGACCAAGGGAAATTAACACAAGCTTCCTCACAGAATATATCTATTCACACAAGATCAGGGGTGTTTGCTACAACCTCACCCCATTAACCTTGAACTGACTACCTGGATAATAGAGGCTTAATTCCCTTGAGGAACCTGTTCAACAAGCATGGGCAGCAGATGATTATGGAGGCAAGGAAGCCTGCTACTAAAAATCCTCTCTATTAGTAAATGGACAAGGTTTTCTAGTTAGTGGTAACATAACCAGCACCCATTCAGGGCTGGTGTTTCTTTGGTTTTACAATGTGTGAGTTACTATCCTAAGGCCTTTCTTACTCCTCCAACAAAGTTCATTTATCTGCCATTTCAGAATGTCTGCCCATGGAGCCTCTTTAAAGGCCATCACTTATCAAGATATTCTTGAAAGGGG
The DNA here is from genome assembly GCF_019279795.1 of Protopterus annectens. Lineage (NCBI taxonomy): Eukaryota > Metazoa > Chordata > Ceratodontiformes > Protopteridae > Protopterus > Protopterus annectens. The sequence goes on along the minus strand of NC_056739.1, from coordinate 375,351,386 downwards.
TTTTGCATAAGAGGTTTCCAAGTAAACCGGTGACGACCTCTTGGAATATTAATTTTGTGTTAGAGAAGCTAACACTTGGTCAATTTGAGCCAGCTAATCTGGCTGTAGCGTTGTTGCCTCACAGTAAGACGCTGTCCAGTTCGATTCTCAGCTAGAGCATCTTCTACGTGGAGACATGCGTGAATGGGCGTACCTTCGTTGAAGGTTGTGCATCAGGCCTGGCAAGCCGGTATGTAAAAATCAACTGCCAATCATTAGCGGACCGGAGTTCCGCTGTGGCAACCCCTAATCGGGAAAAGCCAAAAGAAACAAACATAGAAAACGGACATCTGCAAGAAGAGTAATCGGCAAAACAGAGTATCTGAGTTGCAGCTCTTATGGTGTGTCTACCCTATCTCGGGTTCCATAGAGACAGGGTTTATTTGAGAACTAATCCTTCTTTATGCCTAAAGTGGTATCCAATTTTACTTTTAAGCTATGAATATCTGTGTTTTTTTTCCTGAACATAAAAATAAGAGGGAAAGGATACTCCATTTTTTGGATGTCCAGACAAAACTGGTACAATCTTGATGGAACTCCATCTTTTAGATTTTCAGATGAGTTCATCTCTTGTGAAGGCAAGAAGAGACAGTCTGTGTCAAAATAGACTATTCCCAAATGGTTGTCTCACGCTGTTACCTTTTGTTATACTCAACACAACAAAACTATTCCAGGCAGTGTCAAGGCCCTCTCTCCCAGAACCTTGGCTTCATATATGGCTTTTTAGAAAGGGATGGATTCTAGAAGTATTCTAGAAGCAGCTGCTTAGTCCTTTGTGTATACTTTCAGAAAGCACTACAAGCTTGATTCCTAAGGTTTAGATCCAGCTTTGCTAAAACCATTCTACAGGGGCTCATAGATCCTCCCCTTTCACCTCCCATATGTTGTAAGCTAGGGAAGCCTACCCATATAGCTAAGACTACTGCAGCAGTGATCGGTATGATGAACATAGTACAACTGTGTAAGTAAACTTACAATAATAACACATGCTGAGATATCACTGCTGTAGTAGTTGCTCCCTCCCTCCATCCCACTTGTTTTTGTTGTGTTGTTTATACCAGGGGTGGACAATTTATTTATTTATTTATTTATTTATTTTTTCCTAGCAATGTCCTTTCAGGGCTCAGCCTCCCTCTCTCGCTTGGCATGAAAGGTTTGTTGCCCAAACCTGTTTCTTTTAGTCTGCACAGCTTGAGTTAACTAATGGTTTGGGTGCATGAAGGTGAAGTGAAGCTTTGGAGGCTTGTCTGTTATTATCCTTGGCATGATCTAAGCCATAATGCTAAGGCTATTGCAGCAGTGATTATTCGAATATCTACTGTTGGCGTTGGTTAACTTAAACCACTATTCATTCTTGTAACAACTCCTTGCATTCATTTTCATCTGATGTCATTTTTTTATTCAGTATACGCCTGAATATAGTTCAGGATCCAGGAGGCCTGTGGATCAAAGTTTGGTATATGCTTCCAGCTTTTTAGTTTGGCTTTTGTCTATTTGCCCCCCTCAACACACGCACAAACACACAAACACACAAACACAAAAACACACACACTTGTCAAGCTCTTATTTCATTCTTCTCATGTGATACCCTAGGGAAGGGAGGTGGAATTTAAGAGCCACGGCATCATGGGAAGTCACCCAGCAGGGGTTAGATGTTCTGCTTTGCTCTTATTTCCTGATTATTCTGGAGAGATTGTGCTATTCCACCTCATCTGTAACCCATTACAAATATCAACTACTGTATAATCACAATAATTGGTGGATTGTGCTCTCTGGAGTCACTAGTGAAAGCACTACCGTCTTGGTCCTCCACCCTCCTGACTCAGCTGCAGCTGACCCCCCCCCCCATGTCATCAGGGGTGTAGTCCAAGCCAAAAGTAATCACTTCAACAGGTTTGTTTACTGTCTCAGAATCCTGTTTTGCCTTACCCTGTTTATCATAAAATTAGTTTTTTTTCTTCCTTATGTGAATTTGGTATTTTTTATCTTTACATGCTAAAATTTTCTATATTAAGTGTAGATCAGTTGGTTTAATGATCTGGTTATGCTATGTATGTGTTGGTTGGCCATAGCAACTGCAGGTGGGCGTGTTCTACTCACTGCAGTTAACACAGCGTTGTAACATTCCATGTGGCAGTTAATAAAGAAGCTGTTAAACTGAAAACAGGTCTCCTCTCTCATTTCAACATGGTGTCAGAAATTGCTCGCCAATGAGCATTTTTTCATCATTTTTCCTTGTTCAAGAAGAAAAAAAAAAAAGAGGTACGCGTTACAAGTGGCTAACGGGCTAACAGAGCATGGTGGAAGGATTTCGCAGACCAAACCCACTCGTCTTTGATGGAGACGTTGCTGAAAATTGGCACGTATTTGAAAGGGAGTATGACATCTTTATTGAGGCGGCCCACTCAGATAAACCAGACAAAACTAAAGCTTATATCCTCCTCAATCTAGCAGGGGCAGAAGCCATCGAAAGGGAATGCTCGTTTGTCTATGCCGCAGAAATTAGGGTGCCACCCGCAAGAGACGGGCAGGACGGAGCCATTATTCATTCAGCAGAGTCCAGAGAGGACCCCAACTGTTTAAAAAAGAAATTTCAGGAAATGTGCAACCCACAATATAATAAAATAATGGAGAGACACAAGTTTCATTCCCGAAATCAGAGACAAGGTGAGACTATTGAGTCTTTTATCAGTGATTTAAAGATTAAAGCCAAAAGTTGTCATTTTGGAGATTTAACAGATAAGTTAATCTGTGACAGGATTGTTTGTGGCATAAATAATGACAGTATAAGGAAGGCCCTTTTACGTGGCAGTGACTTGACCCTATCCAAAGCCATTTCTATCTGTCGTGTTTATGAAATGACTGAGGAGAATACTAGGGCTCTTGCCAAACAGCCGGCCGCAATGGTGGATGCACTGCAGCCAGGCTCCACCAGATGGTGTCCCAGGACAAATTATAAGCCTGTAAGTGGGCAGGATGTAAAACACATCAGGAACTGCAACAATTATGGAGGCAACCACGCTGCACAGCGAGACAAATGTCCCGCGTTTGGCCAGCAATGCCACAAATGTCAAAAATGGAACCACTACAAAAAATGTTGCAGATCCAAGCCTCAACATGAACATCCTAAAAGGAAAAGTTTTGTTAAAGAATACCATAACAAACAACCCGTGCATCAGCTAGAGCTGGAGCAGCCGGACATCCACACTGATGACACGTTCTATGTAGATGGTGTCGAGCCCATTGCAGTTGTGGACAATGTAAATACCCAAGTAGAGTACCAGGATGAAGGATTTGTCACCCTGTATGTACGAGATAAGCCTATTAAAATGAAAATCGACACTGGGGCAAAATGTAATGTGATGGCAAAAAGCACTTTTCTCCAGCTGTATGAGGGACAGATTTTGACATGCAATAAAACAATAAACCTAGTGGCCTACGGGAGGCAGCAAGATCGAAACAGATGGTTTTGCTACACTTTCTCTGTCACTGGATGGACAACAACACTTACTACCGTTCTTCCTTGTGGATCGTGATGTTGTGCCACTGCTGGGGTTTTGAGCATGTGTACGTCTAGGACTTGTCACACTGAGCCCTCATGTCCACCAGGTCAGTACAGAGCCTGACATTGATTTTACAAAAAATGTCCGTGAACAGTATGATGATGTGTTCAACGATGAGCTTGGAGAACTTCCAATAATATATTCCATGACTCTAGATCCTGAGATGCAGCCCGTCATCCGGCCAGCGCACCGCATTCCTATAGCTATGCAAGCCCGAGTTAAGTCAGAACTTGATAACATGGCCAGCAAAGGAGTCATTACAGCGGTCTCTGAGCCCACAGACTGGGTTTCATCAATGGTGGTAGCACACAAGAAAGACAAAGAGGAGATAAGGCTGTGCATTAATCCTAAAGACTTAAACACGGCTTTAAAGAGACCCCATTACCCAATGCGCAGTGTTGAGGAAGTTGCCACCCAAATGGCAGGCGTGACTCTGTTCTCAGTGCTTGATGCAAAGAGCTCGTTTTGGCAGATAAAGCTCGACCATAAGTCATCAATGCTAACTACATTTAGCACACCCTTTGGGCGCTACAGGTTTCTACGCATGCCTTTTGGCATCAATTCAGCAAGTGAGGTTTTCCAGCGTTCAATGGAGCAACTATTCGCTGGCTACCCTTGTGCCATCATAGTTGATGACATCATTGTGGGAGGTCGTGATGCTGCAGAACACGACACGAACCTAAAGAAGGTACTCGACCGTGCATGAGAGATCAGACTCCGACTAAACCCCCACAAATGTAAGTTCCATCTGGATCAAGTTTATGTGGGACACATGTTCACAAAAGAAGGTCTCAGGGCCGACCCCACAAAGACGGAAGCTATCACAAATATGCCAGTTCCCCAAAATTCACTGGCTGTACAGCATTTCCTTGGTATGGTAAATTACCTGGGAAAATTTATCCCAAATCTCAGCAGCATTGCAGCACCGCTCAGGCACCTAATACACAAGGATACCGTCTGGTGTTGGCTCCCACAACATCAACAAGCATTCGAACACCTCAAATCATGCCTAGCCAGCTCACCAGTCCTATCATATTTTGATGTAAAGAAGACAGTGACATTAACCTGTGATGCTTCACGTTAGGGACTGGGTGCTGCATGTCTGCAAAGTGGTAAGCCAGTAGCATATGCATCTCACATGCTCACCGATACAAAGACACGCTACGCACAAATCGAAAAAGAATTGTTGTCAGTTGTGTTTGCGTGTACCAAGTTTAGAGACTACATATACGGAAAACCCACAGTAGTTGAAACAGACCATCAGCCCCTTGTTACAATCCTAAAGAAGCCAATCCACACTGCCCCAGCTCACCTACAGAGGATGTTACTGCAATTACAAGCTTATGACCTAACGCTTGTTTACAAGAGGGGTAAGCACATGTACCTTGCGGATACTCTGTCACGAGCCCCAAGCAACAATGTTTCCCAAACTCAAAGTGCAAATAACAACTTCGAGGTGATGTCTGTCAGCTACATCTCTACAGCCAGGCTGGAGGAGCTACGAGCCCACACGGCAAGGGACCAGGTCCTGCAAACTCTAAGCACAGTGATTCAGAATGGCTGGCCCAACAAAGACTGCCAGTTTCCGCCGTCTGTGCATCCATTCTTCCCATATAGAGAAGAGCTGATAGTGGAGAACGGCGTTGTCGTTAAAGGTCACAGGACGGTCATCCCCGACTCCCTACAACAAGAATATATTAATATTATGCACAGAGGTCACCCAGGCTTAGAAGCCACAAAGCACAGAGTAAGAGGCACTGTATTTTGGCCAGCAATGAACAAAGACATCGAAAGAGAGCTGCTCTCCTGCTCTGTATGTAACAGTACCTGACCACACCAACAAAAGGAACCTCTACAACTACATCCGGTTCCTGCCCTGCCTTGGTCTACGGTCGCCACGGATATGTTCGAATGGCATGGACAACAATACATGGTGCTGGTCAACTCCTATTCAGGGTGGTTTGAAATTGACCTTCTCTGGGACACATCTTCAGCAGCTGTGATCACAAAACTGAAAAGACACTTCTCCGTCCACGGAGTACCTCACACCCTGATTTCTTACAATGCAAGACAATACACCAGTCAGCGTTTTAAAGTGTTTGCCCAGTGGTGGGACTTTGTCCACATAACCAGCAGTCCAGAGTACCCCCAGTCCAACGGATTGGCTGAAAGGGCTGTCCGCAGTGCCAAGCTACTGATGGAAAGGTCTCACAGAGATGGGACAGACGTTTTCCTCAACCTACTGAACATCAGAAATGTTCCGCGTGACAAAACGCTGGGATCACCCGCAGAACGTCTAATGTCCAGGCAGACTCGCTCAACTTTTCCTGTCAGCACCAGTCTGCTGGAACCGGCCCCAAAGGACGTGGAACAGGTCAATGTGCAACTTAAAAAGAAAAGGCTCATTCAGAAGCAGTACTATGACTCAACAAGCCGCCCATTATCACCACTTATAGAGGGTCAAGTGGTCAGGTTGCAGGCAATTAAGGGACACAACCGCCTGGGCACAGTGAAGGTGGTATGCAGTGAGCCACGCTCATACGTCATCGAATCTAATGGTGGCATCTACAGGAGAAATCGTCGCCACATCCTACCTGTTGGTGAACCGCCACCACCTCGACAGATCGATCCTGCCGATGGTTGTTCCCATCCAGCTGACCCTGCCACACCGGACACTCCTTCCCTCGCTCCACGGCCCCGGCAGGCACTTCAACCAATGCCTGCGTATACTCAGCATTCCAGTGTGCAGCAAGTTCCTGTAGCTTGCTCTCCCACCAAGAAGACACACAGTGATACCCCCTATGTGACACGCTCAGGTCACATTTGTAAGCCTAACCCCAAATACTGTTCTTAAAAAAAAAAAAAAAAAAAAAAAAAGTGATGTATTAATGCATTGTATTTTGGTTCTTACTTATCTAGTATTCAGTTGCCATGTTAGACAGCCAGTGGTGAAAGCTGAACGTTTTGTTCCATACCGTCTATTTTACTAGCTCATCATTCATTATTTAAGTTTTATACACAGCATGAGTTAGTTTTCATGCAAAGGAGTAACTAAAAGGAGAGGATGTAGATCATTTGGTTTAATGATCTGGTTATGCTATGTATGTGTTGGTTGGCCATAGCAACTGCAGGTGGGCGTGTTCTACTCACTGCAGTTAACACAGCGTTGTAACATTCCAGTGGCAGTTAATAAAGAAGCTGTTAAACTGAAAACAGGTCTCCTCTCTCATTTCAACATTAAGTTTGTTTCAATCTTTGCAGTGCTGTCTTTGAATATAATTGCACTAGACTGTGGCTGAAAAAATGGGGTGATATGGTTTAGTCCATTTGATCAGCAGTAAATGTGCAGATGTTTGTACTGCATATGTTGAAAGATGAACCCACAATATGCATTGCGCTGAAGTGCACAGTGTAACTCTGAAAAGTTGCTTCTGTGTGTCTGTTCAAAAATGTATCCGAAAATTCTGATCCACTCCCCAGCTTGTTGTCAGAACTTGAACTTGTTTATCTCTTGTGTCAAAGTTCCTATTTAATTCAAGTGTTCCTTTGAATCACTGTAGGCAGTGATTATACTCTGCTTGTGTTTCCATCTCTTCTAAGAGATGGAAAATATTTGCTGCTTTGGGAGTACACTTTTGAAGTGACAGCACTAGAGAGCTTGCCTCTGTTGCAAGAGCATTGAGTTATTCAGTTTCACCGATTTTTATTCTGTACATTTGTTTTGATGAGCTTTGGTATTGCTGGTATATTTTCTAATTTTGGTTGTCTATAAATTTAGTCTGTGTTGTTATATTTGTTTTATTGTCAATGTATCTGTGTGGTATGTAGGGTTGGACTATTTTTTAGGCTGCCGGTGTTTCATGGTAGACTACTGACAAGATCAGAATGCCCAACCTTACTCTTGCTGACCAATGTTTACAAAAACATTCCGTCATATTACAGAAGTTACAGGCTCCTATCTTTCTGTTTATAGAGAATGGGTTGTATATTTATTATATTCAGGTTGCTTAAATGTCTGTATTTGAGACTTCAGTACATACTGCAAAGTTAATATTATATCCATAGTGAATGTTTAATGGTACATGTTTCAGCTCATTTCAAATTCCTTACACTGAAAGCAGGTAAACTATCTGAAATGCTATGTCTCATGGTGGCATGTCCATCGAACGTGTATAGCATTATTTAATTTTCAAATAAAATAGACTATAAGTGGTGCACTTTTAATTGCAGTGACAAATTGTAAAACAGTGTAATTGTTGAGGACAAATCTGAACCAGTTTCCGGAGAGCTGTGGATTTTCTTTATTATATTCAGGTTGCTTAAATGTCTGTATTTGAAACTTTAGTAGATTCTGCAGAGTTAATATTACATCCATAGTGAATGTTTAAAGGTGCATGTTTTGCGTCTAAATTACATCATTGAAGGAGCTTTTCATCGAATGCAATTTCATCGACACACAATCGAAATACCAAAACGCCACATAACAACTTTTTCCCCAGTGGAAAAAAAATCACTTGGCCAACACCAAAAAAAAAAAAAAAAAAAAAAATTTGCAAATCCTATGAAGTGGGGGGCTGTGCCCCTGTCCCCCAACTAATATACCAACTCTTCTGAGATCGCACTACAAAGGAGGAAAGGGCAAATCCCAGATGACGGCCAAGCGATTAATTCCCCCAGGAAAAAATTTGCTTGTGTCCGTTCGGGGTTTTCATATTTCGATTATTATGTGTTGATGAAAGGACGTTTGATGAAGAACCCCTTCGATGTAATATAGAACTCATGTTTCAGCTCAGTTTATTTGCTTTCAGTGCAAGGAATTTGAAATATCTGAAATGCTAGATCTCATGCTGGCATGTCCATCTAACATGTATAGCATTATTTAATTTTCTGTAAAATAGGCCTATACGTGATGCACTTTGTATTGCAGTGACAAATTGTACAACAGGGTAATTGTTGAGGTCCAATCTGAACCAATTTCTGGAGAGCTGTGGTCTTTATTATATTCAGGTTGCTTAAATGTCTGTATTTAAAACTGATTTCCAAGGAGCTGTGTATGTCAATCATGCAAGCATTGATTCAAAGATGTCCGCTGTAGATGAGAGGAGAGATGCAGGTGAAATTGTCTATTTAATTTAAGGTGACTGTGTGTGGGGAGGGGGTTCCTTTTTACACAAAGCTACCCCATAACGTATCCTGTACTTTGGTGGGATGTGTTGTGGGTAACTCATCCTAATGGACATGTGCAGCGTAATTGTGCGCTTAGTTATTGGAAGAATGAGAGGAAGAGGCTTACAAGTGAATGATATGTGCATGAAAAGGAATGGAGAAGATCGGGCATGAAGCTGTGGATCCATCAATAACCAGTATATATGCGGGATCAGGATAAAACAGTATAAGGGAGTGGGAAGAGATGAAGTATGGCATAGCTGTATTGTATGTGCATGAAGCTAGTGAGCAGCATACAGTAAGATTACAGAGGTATGTGTAAGCCTGCACAACATTCATTGGCACAATACATGCTTGCTTACTGCATTTGTGTTTTGTGTACAGGTTCCAGTACAGGTACAGCTATGGCATGTGGATCACTCAGATTGCCAGTGGCTAAAATTATGCACTCATGATGTAACCACACACAAGACTCCTTCAAAGTGTCCAGAGAAAAACTTTAAGGCATTCTGATGTGAGGTCAGACTCCTAGCTTAAGTTTCTATCAAGAGGTTTTTTGAGGGTATCTAAAATGAGTTAGAAGACCTGGTGAATTAAACTGTACTTTTTCTGTGGAATATGGACCTCTGGAACTGCATGTGACATCATGATGCATTTTCTCTATTATTTTGTTCTTGTGCGCCCATCGATTTATTTGGGGAAAAAAAAAAACCTTTTACTACAGATTAGTAATGGTCAAAAAGTTTTTGAATTTCCCAGTAGAATTTGCACTTTTATCATGTTTGTACCACTTGTGTTTTATAGGCACTGGCACCAACATGAGCTTAGCTAGCATATATATCCTTGGGTCAGTAAACAGATGTGTGAAGCAACTCCAGATTAGGTCCTATCTCCAACCATTAGTCAGTAACTGTAGAGGTGGATATCCCACCTGATTAATCTGTCAGCCTTCCCTTAATTCTTTCAGTCTGTTATCTTACCTCATGGCATACTTTTAAACATATCACTCTTGGAAATAGTTTACATAGCCTTAGTATTGTCTTTCAAAGATGCCAAAATTATGAAGATAACAGGTCATACAAAAAACGTGCCACACATTTTGTTTTATTGATCTTCCTTTTGTGTGTATTTGGGCGTGTGTGTTTACTGGGAAAGTCTGACTGAGCAAAGCCGTTTTCAGAAGAAGTCGGGAAGAAATGCTTCACATTACATACATTTGAATGAACTAACAGTAAAATATACTATAACACTCAGGATTATTAACTATCCCAACACTCAGGATTCTGTAGCTTAACAGGTGCATTAAGTACTGTGTTCTGCAGTCTCTGTACTTAAATAGGTAGGGGTTCCTTTCCCAGTGCAATGAGTATTCCAAACTGACTTCTCCAGTATTCTCACTACAGATTACCATGTCCCATACGCTATTTACAGCATGTTAAGCTTAGACCCATCTATAGCACTTGGATCTTGTTGTCATCATCCTCGTCATCAACAAACCCTTTTTCCCATTTTTTATTGGGCATTAGGGTGTTAACTATTGCCATCTCTCTCAATTCAATGCCACACTCCTGTCTACTTCAAAATTCATAACTGACTATTGCAAATCTCTCACACAATCCATCAGCCTCTTTGCTGGATGCCCTTGTTTCCTCCTGCTTTCTTCCTGTCTATCCCAATGCTTCCTTACTAGATTGTCTTCTGCTTTTTTGCACATGTGCCTGAACCACCCACCATAATCTGTTCTGTTCTCTTTGATCTTTTCTGCAATTGAAGATACTTTGGCTTCTGCCTTTAGTTCTTCAGTAGTTCTTTCCCACAATGTGCATCCTACCACCCTTCTCAGGCATTTAGTTTACATCACCTCTAGCTTCCTCATCTGCTCTCCCTTTACTGCCCATGTTTCTGCACTATACAGTAGTACTGGTCACACAACTGTTTTATACATCTTACTTTTCAGCTTCTTGGTATTCTTTTATACACTGCACATGACATACTATGCCAGTTGGCTGCAGCCCCACTGATTCTAGCTTTAACCTCTTCATTCAGACATCCCTTCTCTTCAACACCCCCCCCCCGATATTTGAACCTATTAACCTATTCCACTATCTTCCTTTCTATCTCCATTCTCAGTTTCTTCTGATATCCCCAATTTGCTGCCATTACCCCTGTCTTATCTGTACTTGGTTTCATCCGATGTGCCTTCAGTTTTGTATTCCATTCTTCTATCTATGATTAGAGTCTGCCTGTAATGCCACATTGTCAATGTCTGCATATAGCAACTTTGTTGATCTGTCCCCTCCAACCTGTTTGGTAATGTAGTCCATCACCAGTATGAATAGCAGTGGGCTCAGAGCTGAACCCTGATGCACACCCACTCCCACTGGGAAACCCCCTCTGTGAGACCAAACACTGTGTTCATACTTGAGTGATTGGATCCTTGTACATAGCCTGCACTAATCTGGTTTCACTTTCTGTTTGTATTCCTGTACCTAGCCTTTTTGGATGCATTCCTATCCTGTACTTTCATTTTTTTACTCGCATACTGACTTGCTACATTCAAACAATCTCAGCTGGTGCTTGGCGCCATCTTTCTTTCACTTTTAATCACTCTACTGTTGCATGCAAGCCTTGGTGGTGTGTATGAGACATTATTCAGTGGTTTTATTGTAGTTTTGGATACTGTAGCAGATTATAGTAATTGTTATCTTTAATGTAAAAAAAATATATTTTTCTCCTTTGAAACTATTTTTTTTTTCTTTTAAGAATACTTCATTGCAGGTAATTGTATTTAGTTGCACTGTAGTGATTTCTAGCTTTACATTTAATGTTTAGTGCAGTGAGGTTAGAAAAATGTTTCCACTGTAGTGTGATCTTGGAGTTGGTATATTTAATTTGCGGGGGGTGTGGGGTGCAGGGGGCTTGCCCCTCTGCAGAAACGTAGTAGAAAGTGTGTTTGTTAGGTGGTATTATAGGTGGAGAGGATGTTATTTACATATACACTGTGGGTTTTCAGTGTTCTGGGTTTTAGATGTTATGAAATTCAATGTTATGAAGTAGACCTATGTGCATACTGTTAATCTATCTGCACCTGTAATATCTGCTTGACAGTCTCACTCTATTCATCCACATTTCTAACTATACTGTTTGCATCTGAACTACCATTAACCAACAGCTAGATGTGCTTTACTACTAATCTATATTAACAGTAAGCATTCTCCCATACTCTGAATGCTCCAGCTTGTCTCGCTTTGTCTTTACTTCCTTATCTGTGTTGTTCAGCTGGTTGCTTGTTTCATGCACCTGTTTCATCTCTCCTTTCTGCCCCTCTACTCATAAGATTTAAAACTCTACAAATCACCAAATGTTAATTCAAGGAACACCTACACCAAGCTCAGCTCTTTAAATCTAAATCTAAAGTCTGCAGCACACCAAAATTAAGTAAATGTTTGAAAATAATTTTATCACTCTCCTGCAAACTATACATTTTTTGTAAGGCTCTCTGTAAACCACTAGGCACCACATTTTTCCTATCGGCCTTCTTGTGCATCTCTGTTTCTCTGCAAATAATTGTCCCCCTTAAATTTTCTTTTTTTACCCCCTCTCACTGCTTTGTGTTATCTCTGTGATAGCTAGTAAACCCTGCCCTATACTACAGCTTAATACCTTGCTTTTCCCTTCTTTTTACCCTCTCCCTTCCATTCTTGTCATTAAATATTCTATAATAGTCTAAATACTGATTTGTTTTATTATATTTGTGTTTCCAGTGATAGGATTCTGCTGATAGCTGCAATCTGGTTCTTCCCACTCTGCTTGCTTCACTTACTCTGGTCCACTCCCTGCCCCCATATCCCACCCACCCCCATGACCTCTACTCATATCCCCAGCAAACCACTCCCTCTAATTTCCATTATCCATTGTATGCAACTCTACCCTGTCCTCACCCACATCACATTCATACCTTACCTACTTTTACTGAAATCAAGCTCATCTACTTTCCCCCCTCCCACATCACCTTCAATCTCACCCCCACTATAATTCTTTCTATCTTTCTACACTTCAGCCCTCACAATACAAACACCACCTCTAACTATCTTACATTAACTCCAGGATTACCTACTTCTCTCCTACTACTGCTATGTTTTTCACTCCACCTATTAATACACACATCAAACTAACATAGGACCATAAATTTACTATTGACCAATTGTGTCCCCCCCCACTTATCACAAATTTTAAGATAAAATACCTAACTAAACTGTCCAAGCCTACCCTGAAGACAACACATTTCCAATCTTACCTTAAGCTGCTCATATATCACTAGATAATATACATCTCTAATTACACCTGTTATTGCATTTGAACATGTATAATATATATACCACTTCTATTTGTAAACCCACCCTCACACTAGGCATGCTTCTCTTAACCTCCCTAACATCTTTACTCTTAATTGTTAACCTCGCTACAACTGTATCTTCACATACTCCCGTTCACCAGTACACATCAATAACCTCCTCTAGCCATATCCCCAATAAATAATACAGCTTCTCACATATCTCCTCCCAGGTTTTCCTGTATATCCTCCCATATTATTCAAGCCACAAATTGGCCTCCTCACCTGCTATGAAACTGCACCTGACACCAGTACCATCACGTTGGAGTAACTATCATTCTAAACCTTTTGGTTTAAGCACTTGGGCTTCAGACCAGTTGTCTTACCTTAAGAAGGTTTTTGGTCTGCACTCTTGTGGCAGGGCAGGTAGCTGACATCCTTCTAAGTTGGGAACTGCTGATTGAAGACTCAGTGTCTGTTATTCTAAAATTGTATTAGTTCTGGTTTAAGTACTTGGGCTTCAGGCCAGTCATTTTACATTAAGAAGGTTTGTGGTCTGCACTCTTGTGGGAGGAGAGGCTGGACTCTGCCCTTCTGAGCTGGGAATTTTTGGTTAGAGGCTTATAGTGCCTGCATATTTGAACTGTTTCTTACTGAAATTGGTGTGCCTTGTTTGCTGTCGCATAAACTAGATTCAGGCCTGCTGAATCTAGCTTTTTGTATAACTTGAGCACTAATCCAGGCCTTCTTTTTTGGAGAAGGTTTCCCTGCACCCCAGTGGCAGGAGTGTGCAGTTAGAACTTGTCTGAAGACTACAGGAACAGGGCTCATTTTTGAGATTTCTTTACTGGTTAATTGGGTAATTTGTTTAAAAGCCTTTTCTAATTGCAGTCATCTAAAGCTGTTTTAAGTGCATTTTTTACTGTCTTTGCCTTCTCTTTCCAAAAACATTTTTCCTTGTTTCCCACCTTTCTAAGCTAGTATAGTCCAGTTTTCAGGCTAGTGCTAGTGCTGAATTCAGGGCTGTTACAAATTTCTGAGTTGCCCATACCTTACTTGGATAGAAGGAGGTTTCTCTGTTCACTTGTGAGAGAGGGAGCTTTGAGCAGCCATCTGTCCCTGGAGGAGTGGTTCCAGCCCATAAGTTAGTAGTTTATAGGCCATTTTGAGCTAATTTCTATCTCTTTCATTTCCCTGCTGTTCACATGGTTTTGCACATCCAGGCAGCACTGGTTAGCTAGGGCTAAATTATTCCTGGCTCCACCAAGTCTCCTCTTCAGTTTTTCCCCTGAAAGTAGTCTAACTCTCAACCTAAGCACTTGAAAAGCATCCTACAGTCCAGCACTTGCTCAGACCTAATAGCAAGCACTAATATACCCTGACACTTGATTGCCCAGCAGGGCAAGGCTCATTATTCACCCTTCGCCAACCAAGTGACTAAGCAGCTCACCCTACTGTTCAGGCATGACCAAAGGGCAATTTCAGGTATACTCTCCAGTCCAGCTGATGAACTTGGGTATCCTAAGGCAATGTTACAACTGCCTCATGTACACAGACAATCCTCTCCTCCTACCACAAAATATTAACATATGCGAGAGATGCAATTATATAGCTAAATTGGAGGCTAAGCTCTCTTCAACCAAGACTGGAACAGGCAGTCATGAGGAGAAGGTTAACACTTGCACCACACCTCCAGTCTCACATAGACATACTAAGCCAGCACTGGCAAAAAAATACATATAAATACACAAAATCATATGTTCATAGGTAGGTACTAGGCTATTGGCCCTGTGGCCTATACAAGCCCAGCCAAAAAGGTACCCTGACTGTTGCCACCCAAGAAAAGTATTTTCCTCTGCCACTGTTGAGCAGAGCCACAGAGGTGATTCCCCGGGGTAAATTTCCTGTTTCTCATCCAGTCATCAAGATTTTTCTTGAAGAGTGCTAATGAGGAGCTTTGTTTGATATAGATAGTTAGTTTATTCCAGAGTATGGGAAGTCTCTGGGGCAGGAATCTACCCCTCCAGCATGTTCTGTTTATTGTGGTGACAAGGTTAGGTCCCTAGAGCGTGTAGCTCTGAGGGATTGGGATTATAATCATAAGCTCTAAATAAAAACCTGAAAAAGCATCAGAGACCTCCAAAGCAGACACCAAAAAAACCTGCACCTCCCATCACAAACCAGACAACAAATAAAACACAAAATCAGTGTGCTGTACAATCGCAGCCCTTTAGGTGAAATAACATACCTAACACACTAGTAATAGGCAATTCTAAAGTCGGGCACACTGACGTCCCACTCACTAGGCTGGACAAGGAGAAGTTTACTGTTAGCTGCCTGTTGGGAGCCAGAATCTGCCACATAACACAAGCACTCTCGTCACTCCAGAACAAGTACAAATATGACTCTGTCATTGTTCATGTTGGTGTGAATGACCTGAGACGTACCTCCCTGGACTACATGAAAAGACATGGAAGAGCTCTCTGATCATGTAGCCCAGGCAGGTATGACCCTGACCCTGAGTAGCATCCTGCCCTCACCAAGAATGATACCGCAGTATAAAGAAAAAAATGATCAATTTCAACAATTGGCTAAGCTTCTGGTGTCATTCAAAGGGGATCCAG
This sequence comes from Protopterus annectens, assembly GCF_019279795.1. Taxonomy (NCBI): domain Eukaryota; kingdom Metazoa; phylum Chordata; order Ceratodontiformes; family Protopteridae; genus Protopterus; species Protopterus annectens. Next base: position 375,335,661 of record NC_056739.1, on the reverse strand, counting down.
TGTCTGTCAGCCTGGGACGACATGCTCAACAAGCCTTGTTGCTTCACAAGAGATGGCTTGCACCTGTCACCCCTAGGCTTTTGAATACTGGCCAAGGCTCTTGCTGCCCCCATAGTGCCTTTTTTAGGCAAGCCTCAAAAGTCAAACCCACCACTGTAAACAGCACAAATAAAAAAATGAGGGTTATGCTACTCAAAGCCAGGAGTTTAAATCTCTCAAAATGCACGCACTCGAAGCACTCCTCAGTATGGAGAATGTTGACATCTGTGCAGTTAACTGAAACCTGGTTCAAGGCTCCACAGAGCACCCCAGCACTACCGGGCTACAACTCATACCACACATTTTGGCCAGAGAACATGGACCGAAATGCAAAAGGAGGTGGGGTGTATCCATATTCATCAAGGATACCTACACCTCCAGGTTAGTGGCGCAGCATGATAGCTCTGAGATCATCCATGTGCAACTAACATCAGGCAAATCTGCAATGCAAATTGTGGCCTGCTACAGATCACCCTCCATGACCCAGGACCACCACTCTGCCTTTCTAGAGACACTGGAAAACATGAAGGTCCTACCGAACACCCTGATATTGGGAGATTTCAATTACCCTACCATTAACTGGGAAAACTACTAGAGTACAAATTCCCAGGTCCAGCACTTCCTGGAATTTATCGACTCAAATGCCCTGGATCAGCTGGTAAACTCCCCTAACAGAAGTGAAAAATATTGGACCTGGTCATCACCAACATGGGCGACAGGTGTTCCGCACCGGAGGTCAACCCATCACTGGTTAGATCAGACCATAAACTAATCACTCTGGATGTCCACACCTCACCACCACCCCCAACCAAGGAAACCACAGTGAAAAACTTTTCTATAGCAAACTTCACCTTACTTAAGACAGAGGTTGTAATTTTCACAGCCCTCACGCTAAAGGATAACTGTGTCCAAGATGCAGGAACCTTTACAAATGCACTCTATGAGCACCTACAAGGATGCATGGATCATGCTATCCCTAGCAAAACCAAGACTCACTCCCTTAAGAGAAGGAAACCAGTTTGGTGGACCCCTGCCATAAAGAGGCTATACAATAGAAAGAGGAAACTAGTTCATGAAAAAAGCAAATCCCAAGAAGGAAAGACATCCCTTATCAGTAAGAAACTAAGGTCCCTCATAAAATCATCCAAGGCCAACTTCGAAAGAAAAATAGCCAAGGATTCGAAAGATGACCACAAAGCCTTCTCTAGCTATGTTAAGAATCTAAGTGGCAACTTGCAGATATGCTCTGAGCTAGTGCAAAATAGCACAAAATATACTGAACCTACTGATATTGCCAACATCCGGGCAGATTGATTCAGTGCAAACTTCACCCCCCCCTCACCCCCAAAAGGGCCCACAACAATACCGGAAAAGTGTAGTGTCCCAGAAATCACAGATGCACAGGTGAAAGCAGCCCTTTCAAAAGCCAAAAGTACAACATCAATGGGGGCCAGATGGTGTCCCAGGCTGCGTCTTGCATGAACTACAGAATGAACTAACCCCCCACCTAAACACTGTTCAACCTTGGCCTCTCCACAGGCTACATGCCCATAGAATGGCACACAGCAACAGTTATTCCACTCCACAAAAGAGGGGCCACAACTAAACCTGGTAACTATCGCCCCATAGGCCTGACTAGCCTGGTCTGCAATGCTGTGGAGTGCATCATCATGGAACTTATTAACAAAGACATTGAGAACCTCCAAACACTTGACCCGACCCAGTTCGGCTTTAAGGGCAGATCATGCCTACTAAACATGGTTGACTTCTTTGAGACAGTCACCAAGGCCATAGATGAGGGGAAGGTGGTTCACACAGCCTACCTTGACCTTGCCAAGGCTTTTGACACCATTCTCCACTCTGGAATTATAGACAAACTCACCAGCCTGAACATAAACCCCCTATGTCACGAGATGGGTTGCCAACTGGCTTACAGACAGAACTCGCACTGTAAGAATAGCAGGCTCCAGGTCCCACTCTAAACCAGTCACAAGTGGTGTCCCACAAGGCTCGGTCTTGGGACCCCTACTGTTCAGCATGTACTTCTCAAAAGTACAGGCAAACACAGGAGGACTATGGCTAACCAAGTTCGCCAATGACTGCAAACTGGGAGCCATAACTGACTCTCCGGTTGAGACGGACATTCTCCAAAAGGGTCTTACTCAGATGGACACCTGGTGCCAAAGTCATGGTCTCAAGCTAAATGCCAAAAAATGCATAGTCATCCCGTTTGGGAAAAACAAAACACCCATGAATTACCACATAGGTGGCAGCCCCCTTAATACAGAAGAGGTAATAAGAGATCTGGGGACCCAGGTAGGTAGTAATCTCTCCTTTGACAATCATATTGCCAAAGTAGTTAGGAAATCCATCTATGTAGCCCATCTAATTACTAAAGGGTTCGCATCTAGAAATAGAGATTATAGTGCCCCTCTACTCATCGCTCATCAGACCCATCATAGAGTACAATGCCCCATTTGGGATGTACCTCACAAGACATTTCCAATAGCTGGAAAGACCACAAAAGTACCTAACCAAGAGTGTTACTGGCCTCAAACATATGTCCTATGCAGCCCGACTGGAAAAACTCTGGCTGTACTCAGTGGCATATCGCTTACTCGGAGATGATCTCTGCCTGACTTACAAAGCCATGTCCAACTCCGAATTGATGGACATGCTCCACCTAAAGAAATCCAAGTCACTGCGAGCCACTCGCTCTAGTGAGCTAAAACCTCACCACAACAATAAATAGAACATGCTGGAGGGATAGATTCCTGTCACAGAGACTCCCCCATGCTTTGGAATAAAATTCCTAACTACATTAGGCAGAGCCCCTCACTAACACTCTCTTCAAGAGAAACCTTGACGAGTGGATGGGTAACAGAAAATACACCCCTGGGATCACTTCATTGGATCTTGTTGACAGAGGCTCAGTTAATTAATCAATGGGGCGGTGAAAGCTGACACACTCTGGCTAGGCTTAAAAATGTCCTCTGGCAGATAGGTTCATAGGTAGGTACTAGGCTATGTATAAAAAACACATCCATGGTATTCATTCTTCATCACTTATCTACTCAAAAGTAGAGACATACATCCTAACCCAGGGCCACCCTTTAATCCTAATCCCAAAGACTGTTTAACACTGAACTTGGAAGTATATATAATAAAGTAGCCCGACTGCATGCCTGGATTGATCAAAATAAACCTGACATATGAGCCCTTACTGAAACATGGCTACACCCCAATATAAAAGACTCTGAAATAATACCTCCAAACTTTGCAATAACCAGACGAGGTCTGAATAGAAAGGGGGAGGGATAGCCCTTGTATATCCCTGTAAACTCAATATCGCACCCTACACCAGTAATATACCCACCTTTTCTAATGCTGAGGCACTAATCTTTTTTTTTTAACCTTAACACAACAAAAATTTGCATAATAGTAATATATATCCCACCAGGTCACAATATACCAGTGTTGGAAAATATATTATCCTGGACATCCCAAACAGTAAATCACAAAACAATAATCTTAGGAGACATAAATCACAAAACAATAATCTTAGGAGACATAAATATAGATTGGCAGACTATTGCTTCCAACTCCCCCATAAATAGTATCAATCTTTTTGGTTTTTCACAACCAGTCCAACAAGATACAGCAAAGATCTTACCTGTCAATTCACCCTAGACTGGATCCTAGTATCCCACCCCCACTAACTATCCCTCTTCAGGTACACTTTCTATTTCCCTGAGTGATCATCTGCCAGCTTATGCTTTTAGAACAAACTACCAACAACTTGGAGTGCACACTGTAAAATCGGTTAGGCATTCAACTAATTTTTGTCAGCATAAATTCAACAGTCTCCTACATGAAATAAACTGGAGACCCCTTAAACTGCTACCCCTTAATGATGAAGTGCTATAATTTAATAACGTCTTACTTCACATACTTAATACCCTATCCCACATTAGTATGAAAAGAATCAAAAAGAACTCAGTGCCATGGCTCTGGAAGGAATTTAAACACGTGATTAAGCAAAGGGGCCTATCCCAGAAAACCTGGAAACTAAAAAAACAAACAAAACATGTCAACTTCAAAACACTATGTAACAAAATGACAAAATTAATCAACAAAGATAAGAAACTATACTATTCCCAGCTTCACCTCCAGCATAAAACCAACCCCCAAAATTATGGGGCTCCATATCTACTCTATTTAACCCTAGGACAAATAGAGATCACACCCCATCACCTGATACTCCTCCATCACAAATAGCTGAAAACTTTAAAAAGCACTTCATAAAATCCAATAGCAGACCTAATACCCCTAACACTGGACCCCTCACTCATCCTTCAACCTATTTAGGCACCAATCCTATACCATCTACTACCTCTAACCCTATGATTAAGGATCACCCTACTCCACAAAATGTCATTCAAACCATGTTCTCATTTCAGCCCATACCCACAAGCACCGTAAAGAAACTGCTACAAAAACTAAAACCCTGTTCTACCTCTGCTGATAATCTTCCACCACACTACCTCAAACTGGCTGCCAACTCAATCGCCTAACCAATCGGTATCCTTATAAAGAGGTCTTTATCCGAATCAGCAGTACCAACCACATGGAAAATCTCACTTTACCCCCTTCCACAAAGGAGGCTACTCTTTTGAACTAACCAATTTCTGTCCTATATCCATCTTGTCACCCATATCCAAAATTCAAGAGAGGTATACATCAGCAGATAATGCAATACCTATTGCAAAACTATCTTTTTAACCCAAACTTTTCCGACCCAGCCACAGCACGTCTACAGCCCTGTTATCCTTTACAGACACTGTGAACAAGGCTAGAGATGAAGGATGATGTACAGCCTCAGTATTCCTTGATCTAAGACCTTTGACATGGTCTCTCACCCCCTATTACTGAACATGCTGTCTAACTTAGGCTTCTCACATAACACAGTAAACTGGTTTCAGAGCTACCTCGAGGATTGTAAACAAGCAGTGAAATGGTTCAACGAACTCTAACCCTTTCTCCACAACCCTACTGGAGTTCTTCAAGATTCCATCCTAGGACCCCTACTCCAACATTTTCACTAACAACCTTCACACTTCTTCTGCCCTGGAACATTCATTCAATACGTTGATGATTCCACCATAATCTGTACAGTTCAATCACTACCAGAACTGCTTTCAAAAACTCAGTAGTCCCTTACTGCAGTCGAATCCTGGCTAAAAATGCTCAACTCTTTCTTTACCCAAAGAAGACTAAAGTAGTACTCTTCCACTCCCAAAAACACCTCCCCTGTCACAAATCATTTCAACATCTTTGCATCTGACAGCACTGTCATAGAAATAGTGCAGGAAACCAAACTTCTAGGAGTAATCATTGACAATAAACTTTCCTTTGACCACCATATACAAGACAATATAAAGAAAACGCCAATATAAAGAAAACGCCTCAAAAACTGGGACTCTTGTATAGAAACACACATTTCTTAACTACAGCAACCAAAGTTTCATTAGGAAAAACCTTTTTACTTCCTCTCTTCTTTTATGGTGCCCCTATCCTAACTAATTTACAAACTTCTACTCTAAGCAAGATGGAACAGTGCTACAGCAAGTAGCTAAGTTTCCCCCAAATTCTAAATATCACAGACATCACTGTAAAGAGCTACTATAACTAAACTGGCTTGAACTTCCCAACCCACTTGCTTTTATTCAGCTATCTGCTTTGCACAATGTTATTTTCAAGCCTACTACCTGCCCTGCTCTAGTCAGCTTAGTCACACCTTATACACCAAATAGATCCCTAGGATCAGAAAACAAAAATCTCTTCGCCCCCCCCCCCCCAAAAAAAAAAAACAAACAAAAAAAAAAACAGATCACTCTATCTGTTCATATTCTGTCTCTAAACTATATAATTCACTACCTCTTGCTACCAGGTCTATGCCTGGTCTAACCTGTTTTAAAGCCTCTTTAAAAAAGAATCATCTAAAATATACATGGCTCTGCTCCTGTACAAGTCCAGCCTAATGCTCGGCTCTTCCTCTTCCACACTAGCTTCATTCACATCTCACTCCTTCACAGTCTGCAAGATCCTGAGTATCTCCTAACTCCTTCTCTGTTTCTATACCATATCTTTAAGCTACTGCTGAGTCTGTAATGCGTCTATCCTTCTTAACTGTCTCACTATCTTTCTGCATCATTAACTTTTCTGCTATTGTTTTCCTAACTGAAACCAGCATTTTATTTTTCATGTACTATAACAAACGATGCCATACATTGCACTATCAACATACCACTTTTGTACACTTTATCTACTTAGGCTATATATGCGTTGTTATAATGACTAAAATTGTCAAAAATGATATAACTCTATAGAATTGTCCTGATGTGTAGTATATCATTTAACCTAGTTTATGTTCTATCAACTTATTTTTGTATAGTATTCCTGATGTCACTTGTATTGTTTTTTGACTATAATGTATTTATATTGCACTGTATGCAGAGCTTTTCTCCCCAGGCCTCTGCTGGAAATGGGTTCTGTAGACCCATTTGGACCACCCCGGTAAACAAATGTCAAATAAATAAATAAAATGTTTCTGGGATTTTGAACCAGCAGAGTACTGCCCAAATCAACTTTCTTGGGACCTTGTATGCTTTCTTCAAGTCTAGGAATGCCCAGTCGGACTCCTTCCTCATCTCTAGCTTCCTTTCAACTGTCTCACTGCAAACATCAGGTCATTTGTGATGCATCCTGATCTGAATCTGAACTGCTCATCTCCCATCTTACTTTCTATTACTCTGCATATCATATTGATTTATCAATCACCCTCTCCAGAACTTTCATGCAATGTTTGATACCTCTGTACTGCCACAGTTGTGGAGATCTGCTTTTTTCTTGTACATTGGGATAAATATGCTTATTCTCCAGTCATCTGGGATGCACCTTTCTGTTCACGCTGCTGTGAGTGCCCTCAGGAGACATTACTCTCCTGTCTCACCCAGCATCTTTATCATATCTGCTGTGAACTCAGAGCCTGCTGCTTTCCCTGACTTCATTTTCCTTAGTGCTATTCTTAACTTCTTCTTGGTTGGGCTTCTCTTCTCTCATCTTAGACTGTTTCTGGTGCAGTACAGTTTCTGTGGGGTTTTCTTCATTCAGAAGCTGTTGGAAGTACTCCTTCCATCTGCCTTTGATGTCTTGTGGACTAGTGAACAGGATATTGCTAGTGTCCTTTATGAAGGGTATCTGACTGTTCTTTTATCTTTCTGTCTTTGCCTTGCAACCTGATAAGTTTCTTTGTGCCATCTACCGACTTTCCAGATGCTGGTAGAGTGCATTTGATGCTTTGTTCTTTGCTATTGCAACTCCTTTCTTAGCTTATTTGTTAGCCAACCAGTATTCCTTTTTGGATTTGTCCATCTATCTCCCACTTTTTCCTGCACTCCTTTCTTTTGATGACTTCCTGGACTTCTGCATTCTACCACCAGCTTTTCTTATGTACCTTATTTCCATACTTGGGTTGACCACATATCTGTTTTGTGGTCCTTACACATGCTATTTTGAGATGCTGCCATTCTTCATCTCCATCTATTTCCTCCTCTTCTTGGGGTTCTAGATCCCTGAGTAACTCCTTGAACTGTTACTTTCTCTCCAGTTCTTCTCTGACCATTACTTGCAGTTGATTGTGGCAAACAGTGGTTTACGCTGTGAGACAAGCATTTCACTGGGGATGACTTTGCAATCACCGATTCTACCCCAGTGTGCTTTCCTCACTAGGAGGAAGTCTACCCAAGTTGTATGTTGGCCACTCTTGTATGTGATTTTGTGACTGTCTCTCTTTCTGAACCATGTGTTGTCTACTAACAAACCATTTGCCAGACAGAAGTCTAGAATGGACTGTCCTCCTTTATTGCTGTTGCCCCACCCATGTGAACCCAGATATCCCTCCTATCCTGCTCTGTATGCCCAATTCATGTTGTCCTGCAACTGCTGTCTGTGTATGAATGCACTCCTTCCCTCACTATCACATCCCTGCACTGGGGCATAGGCTGAGATAATGAACACTTATTGATTTGATGAATTATCATAGGTTGATTTGCTTTTACATCTAGCTTCTGCTCAACAGAACTAACCCAGGCTGGGCAACTGGACACCGGCCGGCTGTAGCTTATTGATCCAGGTCTGCTAGGCTTTATGGTGGGCACATACACCCCTCCCACCTTTTATCATGGGTCCCTGGCATACGTCTGAGTAGGCCAGGTCTGCAACCCACTTATCACTGGCAAATACTCATGCCTCTTTGGTGACATTAGTCAACATGACCAACTCCCCATAAGCCATATTTTAGACCATTGAATAGCTGCCATGGTGCACAGTCTTATCCGTTCAACAATCTTGAGGTTACTGCACATTACAGTAGATGCTGAAAGCAGATGGTTGATATAACGCTGTCCTCTGTACGGCACTGTGTGCAGTCTGTGCTGCTGCCCTCAACTTCATCCAATGGGGAATTTGACATGGAAACGCACTGTTTTTTGGAGGTGGAAGGAACCCCCCAGAGACAAGGAGAACATGCAAACTCCAAACAGCTATTGGCTGGAGGTCAGGTTTGAACCTTGTGCATGGAAGGTGAAAATCGTAACCATTATGGCAACTAGTCTTTTTTGTATTTTGTGAGTTTTCTACAAATTTCACACCTATATTACTATTCACACATCTGTCTTTCTGTCTAGTCAACAAGTCTATGTCAAGACCTCTGGACATTATTTTCCCCTGCTTTCCGCTCTATAGTAAACAGGGTTTTAAAATACAAAATGAAAAAAAAAATGTTTGCAAACATGGTACTTTTCAGTTTATTTTTAAGCAACTGTAATTTTTGAAAACGTATCCCACCATTCCTAGACATTAGTTTGATTACCTCAACATTCCTGTCACAGTATACATAGACTGGAAGAACAGTGACTAAGAAGATTGCAGCAGCTAAAGCTAGGGTTGGAGGGAAGAATTTTATTTGGGTGAGTGGACTGAATATTTTTTCCAGTGTACAATTGAAAGCAAAAGGTGTAAGGGAAGTGGTGAAGATAATGAATGGAGTAAGAAGCACAGCAGACGTCAATGATAAAGTGAAAGGGTTATTTTGTCAATTGAAACTGAAGGAATTTATTACTGGTCTGGTAGGAGAATGGTGAGGCATGTAATGATTGGGCCATACCTCTAAATCTTTTACCATAAGAAATCTGGAAAAAGCCTGAAATAATGGGGTGATAATGGGGTGACAAAGGCCCCAAATAGGGACAGATTTTACAAATTACTCTTATAAACTTATAAAGTTGCTATAGTAACAGGATTTGTATTTGCATGCTTTTTTCTGAAGGATATGTAATCTGAAAGTCAAATGTCAGGTCATTATTTATTTAATGACATCAATCCTTGGCAATTTGCCAGAAACCAAAACTTTTATGAAGAACAGACCAAAACTATGAGGCAAAAATCTGGACAGGGCTCAAGATTCTCTGATAGTGTGGCAGTACCTTCAGGAGTTATGGGGAAGACAAGTTGTTGAAATAAAATTGGTTGCCACCTAAAATCCTTAAACATCTGGCTTGGGGTACTATTAAACAACCTTTAGATATTGTTGCCATTGCATGCTTCATCTAATGTTTTGGTGTCTCTCTAAGAGTTGAGTATGAACCCTGCCAATGTACAGAACTGTCAGTCTGACTTCAGGGTTGGGAAGGTAATTGAGGTCACTTTAGAAATAGGCTGGTGAGAGATTTTGTGCAGGTGTACTGCTGAGTATGACTCAGCAGTTTCACAGCCAGAAAGTCCTGCCAATCCACCTTGAGCCATTGCTGTGTCTGGGTTATAGAAACTTAAGTGCACTGCAGTACATACAGCTGTTTGTTTTTAGTAATATGCTCATTCTGTCGCCCTGTGAAAGAATATATATTAATGCTAATAGTTTGTGGACAGAGAATATTTTGAATGGTGGTGAGGGTGGTAACACTGTTGGGTGATCAAAGTCACTAGCGGTGTGTCTCTGGGATCAGTACTACTGGTTCTGGTTTGGTTCTCTTAAATGCTTCTATAATCTAAGCGGAACCAATAAATTTTGATCAACTCGTTTGCAGTGGAGAGCGACAGGGGCCACAATAAGAGATGAATTGGAAGGATGTGCGGAATTGCTAAGATGGGGAGAGGAGGTGACAGCTAAATGTAAGGTGCTGGATGACTGCTATAGTAATGAGGTGAATATAGTTGTGGTCTTACCCTTATCAGGGTAATATAAATGTGGTGGTATAGTGTTGTCTTAATCAGACAACTAAACCTTCTGGTGTAGAAAAGGTTTCATACAGTAACAGAAAAATGCATGGAGCTATCCTAACTCTTCTTTTCGAGAACAAGATAATTCTCTGTCTATCAGATACTAATCCAGCCTCATCTGAAATGGTTTTCAGCAACCCTGCAGAAAGAGATGCACTGGTGTTGGAAATCCTAGAATGGAAAACGATGTAACTAGCCCTGTCTGTAGTCCAGTACTGTCTTCAGCTGAAGTGATGGGTCTGTCTACACTTGAGATAAGAAAAAGCAGTAGATTTTGAAAGAAGACTACAAAGCGGAGGAGTTTCAGAATAAGGCTAAGAAGATTGAGATGGTGTCCTATAGTACATTGTACACATTAAGCTGCTTAAATCTAAGTTTAGCAAAGCCAAGTCACTGAGTCTTGTATATCAGAGTTAGCAGTCAGAATGAATGCATCAGGGGAAATTTTCCCCATGACTGGATTTGTAACGCAGCTTGCAGGAGAGTTTTGGGGGCAGTTTGCCTGCATGGAAATATTTTGTCTGTGTGCCATTTAGAAAAAAATAGCTTTTAACAATTGTAGCTTTGTACATTAATACTGTAATCACTGCAGAAAGAAGAAATTAACTTAAACCTGAATCTGTGACAGGGTGGTGGATGCTAGATGCACGATATGGTCCTGAACAGCACTGCATACCTGAAGTGATGGGGGAACAAGTAGAGCAAGATGTTATTTTTTCAGTTCATAGGTGAGAAGCAGGCTAGCTGCCCTTGTGGGCCATTTTAAGCCTAGACAGTTTTCCTTTTTGTACTTGAAATAACCTGTCCCATTTGGTTGTAGACTGTCCTTACCCATCCCTTGGTCGACTAATTATATATTACCCCTAATGAGGAGAATGACTGAGCTCATACCATAAATAATTTGAAAAGAGCCATACATGTGATAAAGCATTTAGGAGCTACATCTGCCCATCCAGTAGTACAGGAGGCAGTCCTAAGTTGCATTTAAAAGCTGACTTGGTGAGTTTTGTTTTATGTGGATGGAGTCTGTTCAACAGCAGCACTATCCTCTGTGAGATATACTTGTCCCTCCAAACCATTCTATTAATGTTGCACAAGAGGTTTTTGATACCATTTGACTTGCTGATGTGCAGTAAATCCAGCACTGATTGGTCATAGGATGCCTTGTAATACCAGACACAGGTCTCCTCTTAGTGTGTAAAATACTGAGAAGAGTGACAAGGCTTTGAGTCGGTCCATATAGGGCATGTTAGTTATTTAGGCTGGTATTCCAGTTGTTGCATGTGTCTGCACAGATACGTGTCAAAGGGGGCATTATATTCAATGACTGGCATAACGAGGGCTGAGTAAAGATGGGGTCCCTGGCATCCCTAGATCTAAACACAATCCCTTTACTTATAAGCTACGCATTATAGGTTCATAGGTTCATACTAGGCTATCTGCCCTAGGGCATTTATAAGCCTAGCCAGAATGTGTTTGGCTTTCGCCACCCATTTTAAATTTATTTTGCTATGCCCTTTTTCGAGGTTAGTATACTGTGCCTCTGTCTAACAGTGACACAGAAGTGATACCCGGGGTAAACCTACGATCTCCCATCCACTCATCAAGATTCCTCTTGAAGAGAGTCAATGAGGGACTCTGCCTAACCTGGACTGGGATTTTATTCCAGAGTGAAGGGAGCCTCTGGGTTATGAATCTGTCCCTCCAGCATGTCCTATTTATTTCAGTGCTGAGGTTCAAGTCTCTCGAGCGTGTAGCTCGATGGGATTTGGATTTTCTGAGGTGCAGCATGTCCATTAATTCCAGGTTGGACATGGCTTTATACATCAGGCACAGATCGCCTCTTAACAGGCGGTATGCCACTGAGTAGAGCTGGAGTTTCTTTAACCGGGCAGCATATGGCATCTGTTTGAGCGCTTTGATCCTCTTGGTGAGGTACTTTTGGGGTCTTTCCAGTTGCTGCAGGTGTCTGGTAAGGTACATCCCAAAAGGGGCATTGTACTCAATTATGAGCCTGATGAGGGATGAGTAAAGAGGCACAATGACGTCCCCTGATCTAGATGTGAATCCCTTCATGATTAGGTGGGCTATATAAAATGTTTTTCTAACCACTTTGGCCACGTGGTTGTCAAATGAGAGATTGCTATCAACTTGGGTCCCCAAGTCCGTAATTACTTCTTCTGTACTTAATGGATTACCACCTATGTGGTAATTTGTGGGCACTTTGTTTTTGCCAAAGGGGATGACTATACACTTTTTGGCATTTAGCTTGAGGCCATGGCTCTGGCACCAGTTGTTTGTTTCTATGAGGCCCTTTTGGAGGATGCTTGTGTCGGCTGGAGAGTCGATTATGGCACCCAGTTTGCAGTCATCTGCGAACTTGGTCAGCCACAGTCCTTCCGTGTTGGCCTGTACCTCTGAGAAATATATACCGAACAAGAGAAGTCCCAGGAATGAGCCTTGTGGGACACCACTTGTAATTGGTTTGGAGTCTGACATGGCTCCAGCAATTCTAACCATGTGGGTTCTGTCCTTGAGCCAATTTGCAATCCATCTAGTGACATAGGGGTTTATATTTAAGCTGGTGAGCTTATCTATAATGCCTGAGTGGGGTATTGCATCGAAGGCTTTTGCGAGGTCCAGGTAGGCTGTGTGGACCACCTTCCCCTCGTCAATGGCCTTGGTGACTGTTTCAAAGAAATCATCCAGGTTTAAGAGGCAGGATCCAACCTTAACAAAGCCGAACTTGGTAGGATCCAGCGTTTGTAGGTCCCCAATATCTTTATTTATGAGGTCCATGATGATCCTTTCCATAGCTTTGCAGACTAAGCTAGTCAGGCTTATGGGGCGATAGTTTCCAGGATCCGTTGAGGCACCACCTTTATGGAGAGGGACCACTGTTGCTGTATGCCACTCTTTGGGCACATATCCTGTAGTAAGGCTGAGATTGAACAGTAGTTTTATGTTTGGGTTTAGCTCTTCTTGGAGTTCATGTAGGACACAGCCGGGGACACCGTCTGGTCCCATTGATGCTGTGTTTTTTGCTTTGGAGAGGGCGGCTCTTACCTGAACATCTGATATGTCAGGGGGTCAGCACTCTGCTGGGATAGATATTTGCCCTTTTGGTGGGGAGGGGGGGGAGAAGTTTGTGCTGAACCTGTCAGCTAGGATGTTGGCAATGTCTGCGGGTTCGGTGTATTTTTTGTCATTTTGGACTAATTCTGAGCATATCTGGGAATTACCACCCAGGTTCCTAACATAACTAAAGAAAGCCTTGTGATCATCCTTAGTGTCCTGTGCAATTTTTCTCTCGAAGCTGGCCTTAGACAATTTTATGTGTGCCCGTAGTTTTTTGCTAATACTGATCAGCGATGCCTTCCCTTTTTGGGATTTTGCTCTATCATTTAGTAGCTTCCTCCTTTTATTGTATAGTTTGTTTATGGCTGGGGTCCACCAGACAGGACGTCTGCCTTTGGAGGATTGGGTCTTGGTTTTATTTGGGATCGCATGATCCAGGCATTCCTGAAGGTGTTCATAGAATGCGTTTATAAAGGATTCTGCGGTCTGGGCCGTATTTTCCACAGGCCCGAGGGCTTTGAAGGATTCCACCTCAGTTTTGAGGAGTGTGAAATTTGCTTTAGAGAAGTTTTTCACTGTGGTTTTCTGGGCAGGGAGTGGGGTCGGGATGTGAATTTCCAGTGAGATTAGTTTATGGTCTGATCTTACCAGTGAGGGATAGACTTCTGGTCTGGAGCATAGAGTCCCCATGTTGGTGATGATCAGGTCCAGTATGTTTTCCCCCTTGTGGGAGTGGTAACAAGTTGTTCCATAGCATTTGAGTTTATAAATTCTAGGAACCTTTGGGCTAGGGTGTTGGAGCTATAGTAATGCTCCCAGTCTATGTTTGGGTAGTTGAAGTCACCCAATATAATGGTGTTTGGAGAGACCTTCATATTTTCCGGTGTTCTCAGGAAGGCCGAGTGGGATTCCTGGGTTTGGGAGGGTGGTCTGTAGCAGGCTATAAACTGGAAGGCAGTTTTACCCACTGTTAGTTGCACATGGATAGTCTCTGATGCTTCGCGCTTTGCCACCAACCTGGAGGTGTGGGTATCTTTGATGAATATCGATACTCCCCCTCCTTTTGTGGTTCGATCCAAGTTTTGGGGCCGTAAAGTATGGTATGAGGTATAACCTGGTAGTGCTGGGGTGCTCTCGGGAACCCTGAACCAGGTTTCTGTTACTGCACAGATATTAATGTTCTCCATGCTAAGGAGAGTTTCGAGTGCGTGCATCTTGAGGTTTAGACTTCTGGCATTGAGTAGCATTACTCTTAGTTTCTTATCCCTTGTGATACCTATGGAGGTGGGTTGTCTTTTGAGCCTTGCCTAAAAAAGGCACTATGAGGGTAGCAAGAGCCTTTGCCAATATCCGAAAGCCCAGGGGTGACAGGTGCAAGCCGTCCCTAGCGAAGCATCGTGGCTTGTCAAGCATATCATCCCAAGCTGACAGGCATTGGATCCCCTTTGAATGACACCAGTACTTAAGCCAATTGTTGAAATTGATTATCTTGTCTTCATATTGTGGCATCATTCTTGGTGAGGGTAAGATGCTACTCAAGGTCAGGGTCATACCGGCCTGGGCTACATGCTCAGAGAGCTCCTTTATGTCTCTTTTCATGTAGTCCAGGGAGGTACGTCTCGGGTCATTCACACCAGCATGGACAATGACAGAGTCATATTTGTACTTGCCTTGGAGTGACCTGAGTGCTTGTGTTATGTGGCGGATCCTAGCGCCCGACAGGCTGCTCACCGTGACCCTCTCCTTGTTCAGCCTGGTGAGCGGGACGTCAGTGTGCCTGATGATAGTCACCTATTACAAGTTTATCAAGTGTGTTGTTTAGCCTTAAGGGCTGTGACTGTTCCATTGTGTGACTGTTCGGAAGGAATTTCTTACAACAGTAGACACATGTTGTTCAAAAGTTAGGTCATTGTCTACACAAGTTTCCAAATTATGAACAACTGGTTCAATTCTTGGGGGTCTATTGTCAGTGTGGTAGTTCCCTGAGGTAGATGACTTATCTAAGGATACAATAATGCATTTTTTGGCATTTAATTTCAGTTCCTGATTTTGGCAACAGTTATTTATTTGAGAAAATTCTTCATGCAGGATGGATAAGTTATTTGGGGATTCAGTGACTGCTCCTAGCTTGCAGTCATCTGCAAACTTAGTCAGCCAGAGCCTTTTAGTATTGGTTCTTGCTTCAAAAAAGTAGATGCCAACAGAAGTCCCAGCACAGAACCCTGGGGGTCTCCACCGGTGACTGGTCTTTTTGTGGGAATAACTTCCCCTATTTTGATTATTTGCATCCCATCTGTGATCCAGTTGGCAATCCAGCAAGTGACATGGGGGTTTATTCCCAGTCTGTTTCTTTTCTGCTGTGCCGGAGTAGGGAGTTGTGACAAAAGATATGGCCAGGCCAAGGGTTTGCAGTGTGTTCCATTTTGCCTTCTTCCATTGCTTTGGTGACCTTATCACAAAAATCCACCAGGCTGAGTAAACACGACCTGTCATTGACTAATTCAAACTGAGACAGGTCCAGTGTTTTGAGGTTCCTTATGTCCTGATTAATTCCATAAGTGTTTCCATGGCTTTGCATATGAGGCTGGTTAGACTTATGAAGATCTGTAATTGCCTTGGTCTGTGGAAGGTTCTCTGTTATGCAGGAAATGACTGTAGCTGTTCTCCATTCACTTGGTACAAAATATGTATGGAGGCTGAGACTGAACAGTGTTAGTGGTCTGGCTAAATCACACTTCATGCTGTTTAATATACATCCAGAGATATTATTACCCATCAATGCAGTATTTTTAATGTTTATAGCACTTTTAGACTTGGACTCGTGGTAGCTGGAGGTGAGCCAGTTACAGGTACATCTTGAGAGACAGAGAGGAGAGGGGATAAAGTTTAGAGCAAAACTTAGAGGCTATTAGGTTTGTTACATCTTCAGCCTCAGTGTAGGTAACATTGTTCACAATCAGCTCAGCATATTGCTACATTGTACTTTTGCGATTACAGGCATAACTGAAAAAAATGCCTTGTGATTGTCTTTGGTTTGGGTAGATATTTTAGCCTCAAACCTGGCTTTGGTGGCTTTATTATACTCCAGAGTTGTTTGCTTATTTCAGTGGCTAGCTCTAGCATTCTGAGAATTACTCTTTTTATTTTTGATCAAAATTATTTTCCTTTTGTTATAAAGCCTGCTGATATTATGGTTCCACCATATAGGTTTCTTTCTGGGGTTTACCCTGCACGTGTTTCAGTGGGGTACACCTGAACTAGGCAGCTGTTTTACATGCTGGTAGTGTGGTGGTCTACATTTCTGCATATTCAGTGGAGTTAACTGGGTTTGGCGAGGATTTGAAGCTTGCTAGTGTAATCCATTAGGAATAGGTAGTTTGTCTTAAATGAATTTCTAAAGGTACCTTGGGTGGAAGGGATCTCTGTTTTGTTTTATTTTGAAGGAGACTGCTTTTATGGTCAAACCTAACAAGTGATGAAGATATGCAGGGAATGCTGCAAGATGCTTTTATATTAGTGAGGTCAAGATCCAAGATGTCCCCCCCCCCCTAGTTGGTACTAATTGTTCCAGGGCGTTTGTGTTGACAAGATCCAGGAATCTCTGTGCTTGTTCACTAGTGGTGGTGTAGTTTTCTCAGTCTAGTCGGATAGTTTAGATTACTTAGGAAAATGGTATTGTTTAAAAGTGAGTGATTATAGTTCCTGTAGATGGATGTTCTGGGTTTCTTTTGTCATAGAGGGAGTTCTGTAGCTAGCTAAAATATGGTACAGGACATTTCTGATGGTTATTTGGACATGAGGAAGCTCTAGTGCATTATGCTGCTTTATCAGCCTTGATGTGAATCACTTCTGGATGCAGATTGATACACCTCCACCTTTTTTCCCTCCTGCGCAGTACATTGTCTAACCATGTGGAAGGCGTTATAGCCTTGCACAGAGTGTTCTCTGCTATTTTAAACCATGTCCCAGTCACTACACAGACTCCATTGTCTTCCAAGTGTGAGAAGAGTTTGTATTGAGTGGAGTTTTTGTTCAGACTCCGAGCATTGATCAGTAACCGCTTCATATTTTGCTTTGCTGGTTTAATGTTTTGCTTTTTAAAACAACTTTATGGAATTATCAGTTGTGACATGCGCAAAGCTACTTTTTATATAAAATAATCAAACCATTTTAAGAAGTTCCCATTTTACAAACATTATACATCACATATAGTGTTATAGCATATAATCAAAGTAGCATAGCATAAATTGTTCAATTCCTGCCTTCTTTTAAACCTCATTCCTCTAGTAATACAGTTCTGCATGTATATTCCACATTTTCCATTGTTTTCTATGCACTTTACTCCTGCCCTTTTCGAAAGATCCCACTTCCTGCCCTTTTACCTCTCACAGTATTCACTACTTCAGATATCCTTGGTTTAGATTTTAATTTACAGTTTCTGGTAATTGCTTTTTTGACAGCTACCAGAGTTGATCTTAACGAGGCTTGACTATGTCTGTGCAATTCATATACTGTATCCCAACTAAAAAAAAAAATTCCTTTGTTACACTCATTTTCTCAGCTAGTATTCCTGACAGAGTACTGTAGGGAATTTTTAAAATCTGCTAACTCATTACAGTCCCAAAATATATATTCCCAATTATCTCTTTCTTCCCCATTACTCCTCTAACATACTATGTATGCAAATACTGCCAGGCAAATATCCTAAATCTTCTAGATTTTCATATTTGGGAACAATACATATGTCGTCCCATTGCTTTTCTTTTTGAATTGCATTTCTAATCTCTCTCCCCAATCTTTTCTGACCACTTCTGGTTGATTAATGTAGTTATCTGAAGTATTTTATATGCTACTCATTACCCCATCTTTTAACAGTAGCTTCTGTTTTAGATTCAGTTAAAAACTCAACCAGTGCGGGACTGTCATTTAGGATTCACCTACCCCCCCCTTTTTTTGTTTGCCTTCCCTATCAGGGATTGCGATCAATGTATAGAGCATCACTATTCTGCAATCCAAATCTCATCTTGGCCTGTTCCCATTGCATTACCTTTCCCTCTATAATTATTTGTTACCAATACTTTCGCTCCTTTGACAACTTCCTCCAGTAAATTCCAGCCCCTTTGGCCTATTCTCTGTATACATAATTGCAGTCATCCCTATCAGCAGACTCTCCTTTCTTCATCCCCTTGTTAGCTTAGCTCTTTGCATACTTTATGCTACTTTATAAATATAATATTTTGTATGACTGTTATTCTCCTTAAGGATTTGTGTCCAAAATTCCCCTGCTTCATCATCATCCCTTTCCACTTTGAATTGTAGCTTTCTGCTTGTATTATTTATAAAAGCCTTAACTGTGTAGCCCTAAAATATCCCTTGAAATCTGGTAATAGTAAGCCGCATTCTCCTAGTGGGAGGATCAGCTTATCCCACTTGATTCTTGCCCTCTTTCTATCCCTGATAAAATCCTTCAACTCCTTAGTAATTACTATCCACAACTTCTTCTCTGGTTGATAAAAATATCCCTTTCCTGTGTATAAAACTAAAGGGACTAAAACATTTACTGCTGGTATCTTGCCATCCATATCCATAGTGTAGAGCATCCAGTTTCTCAGTTTTTGTATTATCTTTTGTTTAGTCTCTTACCTCATACCCTTAGTTGGCATAACTGAATCCTTTTTAATGCACACTCCTAAATACTTAATTTTTATCATGTCCCCATAAATATGGGTATTGCTAAACCAATTCATGTGTGGGTAGATAGTTTAGTTTATAGCCATAGCCTGTGTTTTATCTTTATTAATTTTATATCTGGAAAAAACATGGAACTGTCAGTGTTCCACAACACGGAGATGTCCTTTGCTGGTTCCATCAGATGCAAAACAATATCTACAAATGCATGATCTGATGTCTTTTTCATTCATTCCTCAACTGGTGGGTCTGTGAACCGACCTTTGATCTGGCTTGGCCACTTTTTCTAAGCTCAAGGATTTGGCTTTCAAGCTCCTTCCTTTACCCATAACTTGGCATACCGCAGATCTCATTTACTGCCACATCGTTCGGACTCGGATTTTTCTGCTTTCAAGCTAGGAGGTTAAATAGGAATCCTCATCTCTCTATTTGTGAGTTTATGTTTAATATCCTTTTTGTGCTTCCTCCCTTTGCCTTTATAATGGATTTTTGATAACGGTGAAATCTTTTCAAATTTTCTAGTTAGGCTTCTCTGCCTTTATTAGGGTATTCTTCCAATCTATGGGTTTATATTAGTTCATTGGAAACTAAATTCAGCAAACCCCGGTGTTCATCGAACATAAATCAATGAATGGGCATTCATCAAATGTTCACATCAGCAAACGTGTTTCCCAGGGCAGTGAGTTACTTGACCAGCATTAAGAGTGACCTCGGAGTTGGTATATATATATATATATATATATATATATATATATATATATATATATATATATATATATATATGGGTCTACGGCAAATTATCAAACACTTACTTTATCGAATACAATTTCATCTAATCCTCTTCTTAGAATCTCATTATATCGAACTCCCAGAATTAAGAAAAGGAACTAATTGGCCACCATGGTGAACTTTGCCCTTCCTCCACTGTAGTGTGATCTCTGAGTTCATATATTTAGTTGGGGGGGGGTGGGGGACAAAGACCCCCACTTGGAGGGTTTTTTGTTTTTTTTGTTTGTTGCTTTGTCCTGGTGGTTGAGTGGTTCCTTTCCTAGAGTTTCCTTTTTATAGTTCTGGGAGCCTGATATAAGAATTGAAAAAGTGGATTTGATGAAATGGGATTCAATAAAGTAAATGTTTGATAATTTGGCATAAATCCACACATACATGTATATAATGTATGAAGTAGGGGGAGTGTGGGGGGTATGGCCCCCCCCACCCTAGTGGGTTTGCTATATTGCGGTGTATGTGACAGTTGGTATGTTGGCCAAGTGACTCCCTACCCTTGGAAACACGTTCGCTGAAATTAGTTTTCGATTAAATCTAGACACCCCCCCCCAATCCATATTTTTCTGTCTATAGGGTACTTTTGAAATACTATTATTGGTATTTTTCTCTGTTGTTGACTGTTAGACTTATTATTTATTTATTTTTTTTGATATTGTTGACAAGGCTATGGGCTTTAAAAAAAATTAACTTCCTGTGAGCATAAGCTCACTAATTCTAATGTACAGTAGGAGTGGATTTTTATTGTTTGGCCACAGCCCATCTTAAGTTGGCTGCATCATTTGTTTGGGATTCAACTCCTGTGCATTGGGTGACCAAAGAAACAAATTATTGTTAAAATGCTTACTATCTTCTTCTTCTTTATCAGCTGGAGCTCAACCTCCCCCCTCAAATAAAGGGAGACGACTCTGCTCCAAAAGAAAAGGAGCCCAGGAAATGGTTCCCTGACTGTTCTCCTTGCTCAATGCCAAATCCTGTACCTCTGACTAAAGCTTCTAAGAAACTGAATCCAACATCAACCTTAGATCCTACAAATCCAAGCACGAAATCTCCACAGATCTGTTCTCCATGTTTCTCCCTGGAGCTAAAATCTCTTTGGCTACATTCACCTTTTTTTGCAAGAGACACTGAGGCCTCCAGACCACCTTCCACTAGTTCAGCATTTAGGTCCTGCTGGAGTTTATCTGAAGCAGAGGTGGCTAGAATGATGAGGAAGTTTCTCAGAGCTCAGATCCAGATGAGGTAAGTCAATCTGCATCTCCCATCCGACCCATGAGCCTGCTTTCTTCCCAACCTTCTCTGATCTGCCTGGTTGTTTCAAAGCCCTCTGATCTGAAATCTTCAAGAATGTCCCTGTCAGATCTGAAGACATGCCATTCTTTCACTCCGACCATGCCCCTGAGTTGCCAGGCTCTGATCTCCTCATAGTAAGATGACTCTCTTAGCCAAACCAGTGTCTCTGAGTGGTTGGCGTTGACTACAAAGCTGTCTTTGTTTCTTGGCACTTCACTGCTGGATAGCTTGACTCTCTCTTTGAGACAGTGATCCATGGGGATTCACTGTTTGGTGAAAGTAGCTTTAATACCGGTGCAACTGGCTGCTGTATCTTCTGGACCTTCTACCTTTGAGGTAGGTGAGATGGGAATTTTTGTGTACCTAGAGACCGAGGGCATCCTTACCCTCTTTGGACCCTGTTCTCCCTCTATTGAATTTGACCTCTGAGCCTCTCATGCCAGTTCCACTGGCACAGCCACCCTGTACTAGCCTTCAGAGAGTCCTCATCCAGAACTCCTCACTCACTTCTGATACGTCACCAGACTATCCCACTGATGAAGTCTCTAGAAGGAGTACATGCAAAAGGAGGCACCTGCAGTCCCCTAACTATTCTGTTACCAAAGACATGGATCTCAATAAAGGGGGGAGATCCCCCAGGTTGTCCATCTGATGTCTCCTTTGGAGAGATTCTGGAATTTTTTAAACAGAGGTGGATTTCCTTCTGATACCTCTTCCCAAAAGGAGTCTGTGTTTCTAGAGACTTTTGGGGCTGGCCCAGCAACGTCTTGGGTGGTAACGAGCATGAAAGGGGCCTGATACAATAGATGCAGCAAGGGAGTACCTATAGATGTCATGGTGGTGGAGGCAACCACTAAGAGGGAACTTGCAGAGCAGAAGGTCATTTGTCCATCCACCTAATTGACAGTTCAGGGCCTTGTACAGATTTGGCAAGTGCATTTATGCATCAGTGACCTTTGCCCGTTTAGTGCTAAATTATTTGCAACATTTCAGTAAACTACAAAGACATTTGACCAAAGAGCTTTCCAGATCTCTTTCAGGGTCATGTTTCTGGAGGACCAGGAAAAAGTTTCTTTACAACTGGCCACCCACTAGTCCATTTCCAATGTGTCCATGAGATTGATCTCTCATGCAGCTGAGGATACCTGTAGGGCTGTGGGTTAAGGCATTGCAGTCAAGAGGCATGCCTGGATGTGCTTGTGTGTTTTTTACAGAACCCTACAATTCCTTGTTCATCAGTGCTCCTTTTGATGGATCATTTTTGTTCAGCCCCAAAGTTAAGGAAACACTCTCCAAAAGTGAGCAAGATGGAAGGATGTTATTTGCCACTGGGATCTGTTTTTCTACTCCTCCGAGATCCTTCTCCAGGAATCAACAATGTGGTAAAAAGATGTGGTTTTTGTAGTCCCAAGGGTCTTTTCAGGAATCACAAGGAGATGGTTCTTCCCAGAGCAGAGAAGGGGAACTTTAACGGAAGATGTCATCCTCGCAGCAGGGGTTGCCTACAGAACCAGGGCTCCAGAGATTCCTTCTTTGACAAGGCTGTACCAGCACTCCTGAAGAGTTACCCAATTAGTGCACTCTGAGGGCAGCTGGGGGGGCACTTACCTCTGCACCCAGAAGCCTGGGCATCCATCACACAAGACACTTGGGTACAGAAAATTATATCCAGAGGTTACTTGATAACATTTTCCTAAATTCCTCCAGCAAAAATCAAAAACATCCCCGATGATCTACCCAATCGGAGGGAAACAGCAGCCTTGGACATGGTAAAGCTGCTAGAAAATGAGTCGTCCAAAAAGTTTATTCCAGACCAGGAAGGATCTAGAACTTACTCAAGATTCTTTTTACTGCCAAAGACCAGTTCTGGATCTTGGCCAACTAAAAAAGTTCCAGATGGTCATGGTTCAGTCTATTTTACCTCTACTACAAAAGGACAACTGTGCTTGATTATATTGTAAAGATGTCTACTACCATATCAAAATGAAAAGGCACTCCAGAAGACAGCTACCTGCGCTTCTGGTTGGGAGCCAACCATTACCAGTTCAGAGCATTGACCTTTGGCCTCACCACAGCCCTCAGGGTGTTCACCAAATGCATGACCGTGGTAGCAACTACTGAGATTGTGTGTTTCCATACCTTGACAACCTAGCTCCTGACCTCCCCACCCGGGCATCTATTGATTTCAAGCAAGGGATTACTTGCTCCAGTTATGTCATCAACTGGGCATCACAGTCAATTACACCAAATCACAGCTTGTCTTCTCGGACCCTGGGACCCATCTAGACATGATCAACCAGATTTATTTGCTTCCTTTAACAAGTGATCATACTCTCAGGCCATGAAAGTGATCTCTCTTATTCTACAGCAAGACTAGTCCTCCAAGCATTTGGATCGATGGTAGCAGCAATAACTGTAGTTCCTTTAGGCAGATTTAATATGCGGGTCCTGAAGTGGTCACTTTCAGTATAGTGGTCTATTCTTCAGCATCCTTTAAGCACTCCAGTCAAGATTTCCAAAGTTTGCAAGGAATATCTTCTTTAGTGGCTTCATT